>NC_084617.1:22116016-22416016 GCF_033978795.1 Nerophis ophidion
CGATATTACGGAGATGAAAGAAGGCCGTTTTAGTAACGCTTTTAATGTGTGACTCAAAGGAGAGAGTTGGGTCGAAGATAATACCCAGATTTTTTACAGAGTCACCTTGTTTTATTATTTGGTTGTCAAATGTTAAAGTTGTATTATTAAATAGAGGTCGGTGTCTAGCAGGACCGATAATCAGCATTTCCGTTTTTTTGGCATTAAGTTGCAAAAAGTTAGCGGACATCCATTGTTTAATTTCATTAAGACACGCTTCCAACTGACTACAGTCCGGCGTGTTGGTCAGCTTTATATTATAACATATATATTGCAACATTTAAAATGAGCTTATTATGATAACTGCTCTCAAGGAGCTTTTTGTATTATCAGGTCCATCAGGGCTAAATATTATAAACTTATCACTTTCCTCTGGCACTGTTCCCCTAGCATTCAAATAAGCGGTTATTCATCCTCTGCTCAAAAGACCTAACCTCGATCCAGACCTCATCGTAAACTACCGATGCATCGTCCCACCTTCCCTTTTTTTTTTCCGAAAATCCTCGAAAAAATTGTTGAACGGCAGCTAAATGAACACTTAGCGTCTATCAATCTCTGTGAACCCTTTCAATCCGGTTTCAGGGCAAATCACTCTACGGAGACAGCCCTCGCAAAAATGACTAATGATCTATTGCTAATGATGGATTCTGATGATCTGTTACTGCTTTAGATCTTAGCGCTGCATTAGATACCGTCGATCATAATATTTTATTAGAGCGTATCAAAACACATATTGGTATGTCAGACTTAGCCTTGTCTTGGTTTAACTCTTATCTTACTGACAGGATGCAGTGCGTCTTCCATAACAATGTGACCTCGGACTATGTTAAGGTAACGTGTGGAGTTCCCCAGGGTTTGGTTCTTAGCCCTGCACTCTTTAGTAGACATCATACGCAAATACGGTGTTAGCTTTCACTGTTGTGCTGATGACACCCAACTCTACATGCCCCTAAAGCTGACCAACACGCTGGATTGTAGTCAGCTGTAGGCGTGTCTTAATGAAATTAAACAACGGATGTCCGCTAACGTTTTGCAACTCAACGCCAAGAAAAGGGAAATGCTGATTATCGGTCCTGCTACACACGACATGTATTTAATGATACCACCTTAACATTTAACAACCAAACAATTACACAAGGCAACTCGGTAAAGAATCTCGGTATTATCTTCGACCCGACTCTTTTATTTGAGTCACACATTAAGAGTGTTACTAAAACGGCCTTCTTTCATCTCTGTAATATCGCTAAAATTTGTTCGATTTTGTCCACTAACGACTCTGAGATCATTATCCATGCGTTCGTTACGTCTCGATTACTGTAACGTATAATTTTCGGGTCTCCCCATGTGTAGCATTAAAAGATTACAGTTGGTACAAAATGCGGCTGCTAGACTTTTGACAAGAACAAGAAAATTTGATCATATTACGTCTATACTGGCTCACCTGCACTGGCTTCCTGTGCACTTAAGATGTGACTTTAAGGTTTTACTACTTACTTACTACCTACTTACTTACTACCTACTTACTTAAAATACTACACGGTCTAGCTCCAGCCTATCTTGCCGATTGTATTGTACCATATGTCCTGGCAAGAAATCTGCGTTCAAAGAACTCCAGCTTATTAGTGATTCCCAGGTTCCCAAAAATGTCTGCGGGCTATAGAGCGTTTTCTATTCAGGCTCCACTACTCTGGAATGCCCTCCCGGTAACAGTTAGAGATATTACCTCAGTAGAAGCATTTAAATCCCATCTTAAAAGTCATTTGTATACTCTAGCCTTTAAATAGACACCCTTTTTAGACCAGTTGATCTGCCGTTTCTTTTCTTTTTTCCTCTGCCCCCCTTTCCCTTGTGGGAGGGGAGGTGGGGGGACAGGCGGTCCGGTGGCCATGGATGAGGTGCTGGCTGTCCAGAGTCGGGACCCCGGGTGGACCGCTCACCTGTGCATCGGCTGGGAGCATCTCTGAGCTGCCGACCCGTCTCCGCTCGGAGTGGTCTCCTGCTGGCCCCACTATGGACTGGACTCTCACTATTATGTTAGATCCACTATGGACTAGACTTTCACAATATTATGTCGGACCCACTCGACGTCCATTGCATCCGGTCTCCCCAGAGATTGGGGGGGGGGGGGGGGGGGGGGGGGTTTACACACATTTGCGGTCCTCTCCAAGGTTTCTCATAGTCATTCTCATCGGAGTCACACTGGGTTTTGAATTTTTCCTTGCCCTTCTGTGGGCGCTGAACCGCGGATGTCGTTGTGGCTTGTGCAGCCCTTGCAGACACTTGTAATTTAGGGCTATATAAATAAACATTGATTGATTGATTGAGTTGTTATATTTATCAGCACATTCCCGAGTCTCATTTGTAAGTATGACAATACATTGCAATTAGAGTTGCAAGTCTAAGACGTTAGATCGGAGTAGTTTAGTTTGTGGTGTGTTGGTGAGTCAGTTCAGTCTTTTATAAGCATTGAACTTATATGGCATCAGCTGTTTGATTGTAATGTGCATCTTAGCTGTAGCTTTCCTGAACATTTTTGAAGTTGTTGAAATCGCCAGGTCAAATCGCTAATGCTAATTAGTAGCATGTCAACAGCAAAGCCAATGTATATAAGCATTAAGCTAGCACATTTTTGGAAACGTGGAACCCTACTTTGAAAGCTTGGAGTGTTTTTTCAGTTAATGTCTTTGTTGGCATTAAAAAATGCAAAATTACCAAGAGGTAGTTTGGCAATTCTAACACCAACCAATTCAGCTCATTCAGAACATTCATGCTCCTAATCATTTTCCCAAAATTCCCAAATTTCCAGGAAGTTCCCAATGAAATGAATTGGACATTCCTCAACGTTCCAAAATTCCTCCACATTCTTTAACCCATTCAAACCATTCTGGAAATTCAAACTGCCCTTTTTCCAAGTTAAAAAAAAATCTCCCATTTTCACGGGATTTCCATAATCCATTTACCACTTCAACATTTCTTGCCCAATGTAAACAGTTGTAACACCAATCAATTCAGCTCATTCAGGACATTCATGCTCCTAATCATTTTTATTTTTTTATTTTTTTTAAATACGCTTTTCCCCATATTTTCAGGAAGTCCACATTGAAATGAATGGGACATTCTTGCAAGTTCCACAATTCCCTTACATTCCTCTACCCATTCAAACCATTCCACCGTTCTGGAAATTTAAACTACATCTTTTCCAGGTTCAAAAAAATTCCCCATTTTCCAGAAATTCCCTAATAACATTTCTTGCTCAATTTAACAGTTTTAACGCCAACCAATTCAGCTTATTCGGGACATTCATGCTCCTAATCATTGAAAAAAAATAAAATAAAAATCACTTTTCCCCAAATTTCCAGGAAGTTCCCATTGCAATGAAGGGGACATTCTTCAAAGTTACACAATTCCCAAATTTTTCAATCCATTCAAACTATTCCAACATTAACACATTCCACCATTCTGGAAATTCAAACTTCCTGTTTTCAAAGTTTAAAAAAATTCCCCATTTTCCCAAAATTCCCTAATAACATTTCTTGCCCGATTTAAACAGTTTTAGCACCAACCAAATCAGTTCATTCAGGACATTCATGCTCCTATCATTATATAAAAAAAAAATCACGCTTTTCCCCAAATTTCCAGGAAGTTCCCATTGAAATGAATGGGACATTCTTGCAAGTTCTACAATTCCCCCACATTCTTCAACCTATTCAAACCATTCCACCATTTTGGAAATTTAAACTACACCTTTTCCAAGTTCAAATAAATTCCCTAATTTTCCTTTTCTTGCCCGATTTAAACAGTTGTAACACCAACCAATTCAGTTTATTCAGGACATTCATGCTCCTAATCATAAAAAAAATAAAATAAAATAAAAAAAAAAATCACACTTTTCCCCAAATTTCCAGGAAGTTCCCATTGAAATGAATGGGACATTCTTCAAAGTTCCACAACTCCCACATTTTTCAATCTATTCAAACCATTCCAACATTAACACATTCCACCATTCTAGAAATTCAAACTTCCTGTTTACAGAATTAAAAAAATGTCCCCATTTTCCCAAAATTCCCTAATAACATTTCTTGCCCGATTTAAACAGTTGTAACACCAACCAATTCAGCTCATTCAGGACATTCATGCTCCTAATCATTAAAAAAAAAAAAATCATGATTTTCCCCAAATTTCCAGGAAGTTCACATTGAAATGAATGGGACATTCTTGCAAGTTCTACAATTTCCCCACATTCTTCAACCTATTCAAACCATTCCATCATTTTGGAAATTTAAACTACACTTTTTCCTAGTTCAAATAAATTCCCTATTTTCTTGAAATTCCCTAATGACATTTCTTGCCTGATTTAAACAGTTGTAAAACCAACCAATTAAGCTCATTCATGCTCCTAATCATTTAAAAACCAAAAACAAATCACGCTTTTCCCCAAATTTCCAGGAAGTTTCCATTGAAAAGAATAGGAGATTCTTCAAAGTTCCACAATTCCCACATTTTTCAATCTATTCAAACCATTCCAACATTAACACATTCCACCATTCTGGAAATTCAAACTTCCTGTTTTCAAAGTTTAAAAAAATTCCCCAATTTTCCCAAAATTGCCTAATAACATTTCTTGCCCGATTTAAACAGTTGTAGCACAAACCAAATCAGCTCATTCGGGACATTCATTAAAAAACTAAATCACGCTTTTCCCCAAATTTCCAGGAAGTTCCCATTGAAATGAATGGGACATTCTTGCAAGTTCTACAATTCCCCCACGTTCTTCAACCTATTCAAATCATTCCACCGTTCTGGAAATTTAAACTACACTTTTTCCAAGTTCAAATAAATTCCCCAATTTCCTGAAATTCCCTAATAACATTTCTTGCCCGATTTAAACAGTTGTAACACCAACCAATTCAGCTTATTCGGGACATTCGTGCTCCAAATCATTAAAAAAAAAAAAAAAAAAATCCACCTTTTTTTTTTACAAATTTCCAGGAAGTTCCCGTTGAAATGAATGGGACATTCTTCAAAGTTCCACAATTCCCAAATGTTTCAATCTATTCAAACCATTCCAACATTAACACATTCCACCATTCTGGAAATTCAAACTTCCTGTTTTCAAAGTTAAAAAAATTTCCCCATTTTCCCAAAATTCCCTAATAACATTTCTTGCCTGATTTAAACAGTTGTAACGCCAACCAATTCAGCTCATTCAGGACATTCATGCTCCTAATCATTAAAAAAAAAATCAAAAAAAAAAAATCATGATTTTCCCTAAATCACCAGGAAGTTCACATTGAAATGAATGGGACATTCTTGCAAGTTCTACAATTCCCCCACATTCTTCAACCTACTCAAACCATTCCACCATTTTGGAAATTTAAACTACACTTTTTCCAAGTTCAAATAAATTCCCTATTTTCCTGAAATTCCCTAATAACATTTCTTGCCTGATTTAAAAAGTTGTTACACCAACCAATTCAGCTCATTCATGCTCCTAATCATTTAAAAACAAAAAACAAATCACGTTTTTCCCCAAATTTCCAGGAAGTTTCCATTGAAAAAAATGGGAGTTTTTCAAAGTTCCACAATTCCCACATTTTTCAATCTATTCGAACCATTCCAACATTAACACATTCTACCATTCTGGAAATTCAAACTACCCGTTTTCAAAGTTAAAAAAACAATCCCAATTTTCCCGAAATTCTTTTATGCCATTTACTACTTCAACATTTCTTGCATGATTTAAACAATTCTAACACCAACCAATTCAGCCCATTCAGGACATCCATGCTCTTAATATATATATTTTTTTAAATCACGCTTTTCCCCAAATTTCCAGGAAGTTCCCATTGAAATTAATGGGACATTCTTCAAAGTCCCACAATTCCCACATTTTTCAATCTATTCAAACCATTCCAACATTACCACATTCGACCATTCTGGAAATTTAAACTACACTTTTTCCAAGTTCAAAAAAATTCCCCACTTTCCCGAATTCCCTAATACCATTTACTGTTTCAGCATTTCTTGCCCGATTTCAACAAATCTAACATAAACAAATTCAGCTCATTCAGAACATTCATGCTCCTAATCATTTTCCCCCCCAAAAATCACGCTTTTCTCAAAATTCCCAAATTTCCAGGAAGGTCCCATTGAAATGAATGGGGTATTTTTCCAAATTGCACAATTTTCACTACGGCTGGACGATATATCGATACACACGATATATCGCGGGTTTGTATCTGTGCGATAAAGAAAATGACTATATCGTGATATTCGAGTATACGTTCTCACGCAGTTGCTTTTAACTGCGGGCATTACACTACAGGCTCTTCTCGGTCTTTCCTGTTTCTCCTTCTCACAGACAGCAAGCGCACAAACCTACATAGGTCACATACGCCCTCGCGGAGCAGAGAGGTAGCAGCATGGGTAAAGTTAGCTGTGATGCAAGCAGAGCCGTGCGAGTGGTAATACGAGAGAAAGAAGGTGCGAATGAAAGAAGAAGCAATTCCCAAGAAAAACAGCAGAGGGTCCATCGTCTGGCGGTGGTTTGGCTTCAAGTGGGAATATGTCAAACAGACAAGCATACGCCAAAAGAGTTTCTATTAGAAGTAGCATTACTGCTAATATGTACCAGCATTTGAAAAGTCACCTACTAGAGAATGAAGAGTGCTTGAAACGCCGCATGTCAACATCTCCATTCGGTGCCACATGCCCACACCGTCAAAATGCAGAGGCAAACATTTCCAGGTCAACACCGTATGAAAAAAATAGTCAACAACAGAATTTAATAACGTCCGTAGTAACCTACCACATAGCGAAGGACGAACACTATTTGGTTTCCTATTATGCAGCTCATATTTATTTGACACTTAAAATGTCTCAGACAGTCTTGCACTTTCTGTTTTGGAAATTACACGAATGTTTGTGCCATTGCTTAAAGGCCTACTGAAATGAGATTTTCTTATTCAAACGGGGATAGCAGGTCCATTCTATGTGTCATACTTGATCATTTCGCGATATTGCCATATTTTTGCTGAAAGGATTTAGTAGAGAACATCCACGATAAAGTTCGGAACTTTTGGTCGCTAATAAAAAAGCTTTGCCTGTACCGGAAGTAGCAGACAACATGCGCGTGACGTCACCGGTGTGAGGGCTCCTCACATCCGCACATTGATTACAATCATGGACACCAGCAGCGCGAGGGATTCTGACCGAGAAAGCGACAATTTCCCTATTAATTGGAGCGAGGATGAAAGATCCGTGGATGAGGATAGTGAGAGTGAAGGAATAGAAGAAAAACAAAAAACAAAAAAAAAAAGACGAGGGCAGTGGGAGCGATTCAGATGTTATTAGACACATTTATCACGATAACTCTGGAAAATCCCATATCTGATTATTGTGTTACTAGTGTTTTAGTGAGATTATAAAGTCATACCTGAAAGTCGGAGGGGTGTGGTGACCGCCAGTGTCTCTGAGTGAAGCCATGGAGGAGCCAAGAAAGTCGCAGCTGCCTCTTTGACAGCTGCTGCAGGAAGAACGACACAAGCTCCGCTCATGTTTACGGTAAGAGCCAGCTTATTACCATAATTTTCTCACCGAAACTTGCCGGTTGACATGTGGTAGAGAAACATGTTCGCTTGACCGCTCTGTTCCATATTAAAACTTCACAACAAACAAAGAAACACCGGCTGTGTTTGGGTTGCTACAGCCGGCCGCAATACACCGCTTTCCACCAAATGCATTCTTCTTTGTAGTATCCATTATTAATTGAACAACACAGCAACACAGATGTCCAGAATACTGTGTAATTATGTGTAATTATGCGATTAAATCGGACGACTTTCAGCCGTGAGTGGTGCTGGGATAAAATGTCCGCTCCAACTAATAACGTCACAAGCATGCGTCCAAATAAGCGTCATCATTCCGCAACGTTTTCAACAGGACACTTGCGGGAAATTTTGAATTGCAATTTAGTAAACTAAACCGGCCGTATTGGCATGTGTTGCATTGTTAAAATTTCATCGATATACAGGACTGTCTCAGAAAATTAGAATATTGTGATAAAGTCCTTTATTTTCTGTAGTGCAACAAAAAAAAATTGAAAATGTCATACATTCTGGATTCATTACACATCAACTGAAATATTGCAAGTCTTTTATTGTTTTAATATTGCTGATTATGGCATACAGCTTAAGAAAACTCAAAAATCCTATCCTCAGACCAAGTAAAAAAACTGTATGCCATAATCAGCAATCCATCCATTTTCGACCGCTTATTCCCTTTTGGGGTCGCGGGGGGCGCTGGCGCCTATCTCAGCTACAATCGGGCGGAAGGCGGGGTACACCCTGGACAAGTCGCCACCTCATCGCAGGGCCAACACAGATAGACAGACAACATTCACACTCACATTCAAACACTAGGGACCATTTAGTGTTGCCAATCCACCTATCCCCAGGTGCTGTCTTTGAAAGTGGAAGGAAGCCGGAGTACCTGGAGGGAACCCACGCATTCACGGGGAGAACATGCAAACTCCACACAGAAAGATCCCGACCCTGGATTTGAACCGCAGGACCTTCGTATTGTGAGGCAGATGCACTAACCCCTCTTCCACCGTAAAGCCATATTACTATATTAAAATAATAAAAATATTTCAGTTGATGTGTAACGAATCCAGAATGTATGACATGTTCATGTTTTTAGTTGCATTACAGGAAACAAAGGACTTTCTCACAATATTCCATATTGATTAACGTGGACCCTGTCTTAAACAAGTTGAAAAACTTATTCGGGTGTTACCATTTAGTGGTCAATTGTATGGAATATGTACTGAACTGTGCAATCTACTAATAAAAGTATCAATCAATCAATCAATCAAATAAAAATTTTCTGAGACAGTCCTGTATAAACTATCAGACTGCGGGGTCGGTAGTAGTGGGTTTCAGTAGGCCTTTAATAACCGTTTAATAAATACAGTTTTGGTCAATTGACTTAGTTGTGATTTCTTTCTCTGCATGAAAGTTTAAAATATGCATTTATTAATGCAGTATGAAGAATAATGTTTTAATGTAGACACATAAAATCATCATACTGCTGTGATTATATGCATCAAGTGTTCATTCAAGGCCAAGGCAAAATATCGAGATATAGATCGTGTATCGCGATATGGCCTAAAAATATTGAGATATTAAAAAAAGGCCATATCGCCCAGACCTAACACTCACATTTCTCAACCGATTCAAACCATTCCACCTTCAACACATTTCCACTCATCCTGGACACTCAAACTAACACTTTCCTAAGTTCCAAACCAAATCCCGGTTTTCCTGGAAATTCAAACTCTTCAACATTCATACTACATTCCGTCAGCATTTCAGTTCAACTTCAGCATTGGAGCGTTCACAAAGCTATTCTTCATCTAATTACTAATATGTTTGTCTTCCATGTCCACAAGCTAACTGAGTCAGCTGCCGAACTCGTTAACAAGCGGGTGTTTATACTCACAGCATCCGACGACTTGAACCCTGAAATCCGCCGGAGTAACGCAGCCTTCCCACCCGACGGGATGAGCCGGCAGCGTTCAAGTCATTGCCGTAAATGTGAAGAAGATGCCCGATCGCTTGCGGCGGACATCGCCGTCTTCGTCGTTCGACTTCCGGCTGGGCCACGTGACTAGCCACGTGACGTCCCTCCTCCATGACGTCACGCCCGCGAGCTCGTCTACGTGCCAACCGTGAGCTAGGCGTTTAGAAGCTCTTAAACAAAGACACCTAAGAGCTTGCATTGTCGCCCGGTGAGACTTTATGAAAATGATATGAAAGTTACAGGAACCAGTTCACATTATATTTTTTTCATTTCGTCCTGTCGCATGCTGTCGGTGGTTGGTTGCCAAACGTCACGGAAAGAGCAAAACTCGCAATGAGCTAACCATGACAAATGTTTGAATAGCAAACTCGGGAACGTTCAGTCTGACAAAGTACATTAAAAAGACTGAACTTATTAGTCCTCAGACAGCCGGTATGTGGTAAAAAAGAGTATTTTGCGCCGCTTCAGCACTACCAGGCGCGGTGGCCAAGTGGTAAGGCGTCGGTCTCGTAAACCGAAGATCGCGGGTTCGAACCCCGTCCGTGCCTTGGAGCATAATGTGTAATGCTACTTTTTAATGGAATCTTGTGCAATGCCAACACGAAGTCATACAAACTTCAATATACTGTTATACCGTCGATATTAGCCCACAAACGTAATGTGTTTATTTCCACAAAATAATAAAAAGTACCAGATATATTGCATTGCTAACGACTTTTATTTATTTTTATTTTTCCAGCGGCACACCTGTTTGTAGGTGTCGTCTTTGAATGACTACATTGCACTTACACGATGTGCACCCAGTATGTCATAATGTATTAAAACGTGCAATCAGGCAGCTTTTTCAAAGTAACAGCATCTGAGCCTAACCTGCCATACACGTCAACAGCATCCGAACGTAAACGGGACTAGCATTAGGACCCAGAAACACACAAGAGCCACCAAACATGGCGGAGCAAAACATGGAAGATACCGGGCCAAAGTTTTGCAGTGAAATATTAAGGTATGCTGTTTTTTATGGATTTCAGGAAATTAAAGGATGGTTATGGATTCACAGGAAAGAAAAGATAGTTACAACTATTATATTTGACATCGTTTCCTCTTATATGCTTGATATGTGTGTGTACAAACACGTGTGTGGCATTCAAGGACAGCATGCTGATAAATAAAGTTAATAATAACATTATTAACCAGATAATATTTGCTGATGGGTTGTGTTGCGTTCATGTTATTCGTGTATTAGCTGACTTTTGGTTTCGATTTCACAGACAAGCTACGTTGTGTCTCAGCGTATACTGGATGTTTCTCTGTCGCCATCTAACGTGTTCATTGAAAACATTTGTTTAATGTTGGTCATGTTTGAGTTTAGGTCATCGTTGTCAAACTTAAGGCCCAGGGGCTAAATTTGGCCCTTCACGTCATTTTACGTGGTCCGCCACATTATTTAATGTGGTCCACTACATCATTTTATTTGGTCCGCAACATTATTTTATGTGGTCTGCCACTTAATTTAAAGGCCTACTGAAATTAGATTTGTTTTATTTAAACGGGGATAGCAGGTCATTTCTATGTGTCATACTTGATCATTTCGCGATATTGACATATTTTTGCTGAAAGGATTTAGTAGAGAACAGCCACGAGATAGGCGCCAGCGCCCCCCGCGACCCCAAAAGGGAATAAGCGGTAGAAAATGGATGGATGGATGGATCCACGATAAAGTTCTCAACTTTTGGTGCTAAGAGAAAAGCCCTGCCTCTACCGGAAGTCGCAGACGATGACGTCACATGTTGATGGCTCCTCACATATTCACATTGATTTTAATGGGAGCCTCCAACAAAAAGTGCTATTTGGACCGAGAAAACGACAATTTCCCCATTAATTTGAGTGAGGATGAAAGATTTGTGTTTAAGGATATTGATAGCGACGGACTAGAAAAAAAAAAAAAAAGGTAAAAAAAAAAACGCGATTGCATTGGGACGGATTCCGATGTTTTTAGACACATTTACTAGGATAATTCTGGGAAATCCCTTATCTTTCTATTGTGTTGCTAGTATTTTAGTGAGTTTAATAGTACCTAATAGTCGGAGGTGTGTGTCCACGGGTGTGTTGACGCGCTGTGTCTCTGGGGAGTCGACGGCAGCTTTATGGACGGCACAAACTCAGCTGATATCCGGTAAGAAGCGACTTTTTACCACAATTTTCTCACCGAAACCTGCTGGTTGACATTCCGTCGTGATTCATGTTCGCTTGACCGCGCTCTGATCCATAGTAAAGTTTCACCTCCACGAATTTTAAACAAGGAATCACCGTGTGTTTGTGTGGATAAAGGCTAAAGCTTCCCAACTCCATCTTTCTACTTTGACTTCTCCAATATTAATTGAACAAATTTCAAAAGATTCAGCAACACAGATGTCCAAAATACTGTGTAATTATGCGGTTAAAGCAGACGACTTTTAGTTGTGTGTGTGCGCAGCGTTCATATTTCCTTAAAACCCGTGATGTCTTGCGTACACGTCATCATTACACGACGTTTTCAAATTGCAATTTAGTAAACTAAAAACGCCGTATTGGCATGTGTTGCAATGTTAATATTTCATCATTGATATATAAACTATCAGACTGCGTGGTGGGTAGTAGTGGGTTTCAGTAGGCCTTTAAGTGGTCCACAACCTTATATAATGTGTTCCCGCTACATAATTTTATGTAGTTTGCCATATAATTCAGTGTGGTCTGCAATTTCAATTTATTTGGTCTACTCCATCATTTCATTTGGTCTAGCACATTAATTTACATGGTCTGCTACTTTATTTAAGTGGTCCGCTACATCATTTTATGTAGTTTGCCACATAGAATAGAATAGAATAGAATAGAATGAACTTTATTGTCATTATATTTGCATATAACAAGATTAAAGACTCCAATTTAAGGTGCGGTAGTGGGAACAAATATGGGGTGAAATAAACTACATAAGAGGTAATAAAGGAAAAACTAACAATTGAAATAAACAGACTACTATCCAATAAAAATAATAAGCAATTCTGTACAATATACAAAACACTATAGAAGTACAAAATACAAATACTGTACAATATACAGAGCAAGACAGGAGTACCGAAGTAAAACATTACAATCAGTGACGGACGTATTGCACTCTAAGGGGTAGTATTGCACGGTAGGGTATTAGGGCATTATATTGTATAGGGGTGAATTATTATTATTATAAGTTATAGTTCAACATGGTGACAGCTTTGGGAAAGAAGCTGTCTCTGAGTCTGTTTGTTCTGGCTCTGATGCACCTGTAGCGCCTGCCTGATGGTAGCAAGTCGAACAGGTGGAAGCCAGGGTGTGTGCTGTCCTTGGTAATGATTTTTGCTCTGTTGAGGCAACGGGAGTTATGTAAGTCCTTCAGGGAGGGCAGGGGACAGCCGATGATTTTTTGTACCGACTTTATGACCCTCTGAATCGCCTGTTTGTCTGATTCAGTGCAGCTGGCGTACCACACTGTTATGCAGTACGTCAGCAGGCTCTCGACAGCCGAGCAATAGAAGGTCACCATCAGCTGCCTCTCCAGTCTGTTCTTCCTCAGCACCCTCAGGAAATGGAGTCTCCGCTGGGCCTTCCGGATGACCGTAGTTGTATTTTGGGTCCAGGACAGGTCAGCAGATATGAAAGTGCCGAGGAACTTGAAGGAGCTGACTCTCTCCACCCCCTCGCCTTTGATGTAGAGGGGGGCGGGGTCTGCAGTGTTCTTCCTGAAGTCAAAGATGAGTTCCTTGGTTTTTGTGGTGTTCAGTGCCAAATTATTCACTGAACACCACGCTGATAGTTTCAGGACCTCATCTCTGTATGCAGACTCATCCCCCCCTGTAATGGGACCCACTACCGTTGTGTCATCGGCGAACTTGATGATGGTGTTCTCCGAGTGGGCTGGACTACAGTCATGGGTGTAGAGGGACTACAGCAAAGGGCTCAGCACACAGCCCTGTGGGGAGCCGATGCTGAGTGTGCGGAGGGAGGAGAGATGGGGGCCAAGTTTTACTGTCTGAGGTCGGTTGGTCAGGAAGTCCTTAATCCAAAGACAGGTGGGTGAGGGTAGGCCTAAATCCAGCAGTTTGGTGACCAGGATGTCTGGAATGATGTATTGAAGGCGGAGCTATAGTCAATGAAAAGCATCCTGACATAGCTCCCCTGGTGTTCCAAGTGGCTCAGTGTGGAGTGGAGAGCCATGGATATGGCGTCATCTGTGGATCTGTTTGCCCGGTAGGCAAACTGCTGTGGGTCTAGGGTGGGGGGGAGGCAGGCTTGGATGTGGTGGAGGACCAACCTCTCGAAGCACTTCATGATGACAGATGTGAGTGCTACTGGGCGATAGTCATTGAGGTTGTTTGTGGCAGCTTTCTTGGGTACTGGGATGATTGTAGCAGATTTAAGGCAGGGTGGGATGAATGCCTGTGCCAAGGAGAGGTTGAAGAGGACGGTGATAATGTAGGAGAGCTGGTCGGCGCATGCTTTGAGCACCTTCCCGGGTACACCGTCTGGACCAGTCGCCTTCCTGGGGTTCACTGCCTTGAGCACCCGCCTGACCTCGTGCTCCTCAAGAATGAGTGTGGGGGGGCTGGGGGTTGGGGGGGTTATGTACTTAAATAAAAAAGGTGAAATAATTGAAAACGTGTTTTGTATACTATTATTATTATTATTTTTTTTTTCAAAATAGCCACTCTTTGCTTTGATTACTGTTTTGCACACTCTTGGCATTTTCTTAATGAGCTTCAACCTGAAAGGGTTTTCACTTCACTGGTGTCATAGTTTTGATGCTTTCAGTGATTATCTACGATGTAAATAGCTATGATAATAAAGAAAACACATTGAACTGAGAAGATGTGTCCAAACTTTTGGCTTGTACTCTGTATGTATATATATATATATATATATATATATATATATATATATATATATTTTTTTTTGTACTGTGTATATCCAGTGTTTCCCACAGGTCAGGCATCTATTTGTGGTGGTGTGGTGGGGGTGGGTGGCGGCGGCGATGACCAAGAAGAACGTGGATTTGGAATATAATACAACACTTTATGTACATATTTATATACATATTTATGTAATATTTACATATTTACTGTATATAATATGTAACTACAAGCTCCATTCACAGACAGAGTCCCATTGCTTTTATAAGCGGTCGAGCGAGTCAAAAGCGGAAAAAAAATATATATATTTTTATTTTTTATTTTTTATTTTTTTTTAAATTGTAGCGGCCATAATTCTTTCATGGCGGGCCGCAACAAATAAATGAATGTGTGGGAAACCCTGACATACACACACACACACACATATATATATATATATATATATATATATATATATTCACCCATTCACACACTGATGGCGGGAGCTGCCATGCAAGGCGCTAACCAGGACCCATCAGGAGCAAGGGTGAAGTGTCTTGCCCAAGGACACACCAGACGTGACTAGGATGGTAGAAGGTGGGGATTGAACCAGTAACCCTCAGATTGCTGGCATGGCCACTCTTTTATATATATATATATATATATATATATATATATATATATATATATATATATATATATATATATATATATATATTCACAAAAAGTATGTAACAGCGAGGCCGCGTTGTAGCGAAGGAATACTGTATACAAGTTTGACATCTTGGTTGAGGTGCTTAATGGCTGTTTGAATATTGTTCACATTTAATGCTTTTCTCTCAACTCTCAGCCCGTCTGAGCTCTTCTCGGCCAGGTCCAGGAGCCACAAGATTCCGGTCAGAGGTCAGAAGGACTTTTACCTCAAAGACTCAGCTGAGCAGCAGCAGAAGCTCCAGCAGAGCCTAAAGGAGCACTGGAGTCTGGTGTCCGAGGAGCGAGTGGAGAGGCTGTGAGTGGGAACACGAGAAGGTGTCATGGTGACGAAACCATCATGTTCTTTGGGACACTGCAGGGGGAACCTGGTGAGGGCCACGTGGATTCCAAGCGAGCGGATTGTGGAGCTTCAGTCTCCGGCAGTGAGTGTTTGAACGTCACCCCCTCTGTGGCGTCCTTCGCCGTGTCACACTGCTCCTCTACCACTCAGGGCAAGTTCTGGCAGACGATGGGGTTTTCCGTCCTTGGCAAGCAGTGTCTCCTCCCTGAAGAGGCGCTCTACCTGATGGAGTGTGTGAGTGGCTGCTAAGTCCCGCCCACTAGCTTGTGCTTTTCCTCAGAATACACCCTTACTGTTCACTCATTGGCTCTCTGAGATCTTTGTGGGCTTGTTTACCAGGGAAGTGTGCAGGTGTTCTACCAGGACCTCCCCCTGTCCATCCAAGATGGCTACGAGAGGTTTTTGTCCCCCGACACTGTGACCCTACAGCAATATCAGGTACAGACTGTTTTGGAGAGGAGAAGAGCTGCTCTAACGTCTCATGTGTCATCACCAAGGTGTTTGGGCATCTGAAGAGGCTGGGCTTTGTGGTGCACAGGTTCGATGCCAGGTAACGTAGTGGACTTTGAGGCGGTATGAGGGTACATAATTGGAAAATGTTTTTTTTGGTCTTTTTGCAGCTCGGCGCCTTCGTCCTACGCAAGGCAGCTGAACCTGCCGCAGTCACGTGACCGAGCAGGAATGTCACTGAAGAGGAAGCGCAGCAACAGCCCCTCCCCCTCATCCAGGTGCTGTAGTGTTGGCGTGCATATTTCAGTCCCTCCAGGAATTCGCACAAACTCAACCAATCACATAAAATTATAGGGGCTTCGCAACTTTTTCCAATGACTGCGACTTCCTAAACATTTTGGCTTATTTGACTCAAACACACATTTCAACTGTTTCACAAACTTATGTGTCTTGTCTAGACAAAGCAGAAACACACACTGTGTAACAATACATAGTATATATATATATATACTGTAAAAAAAAAAAAAAAAAAAAATATATATATATAGGGCTGCACAAGTCACAACGACATCCACGGTTCAGCGCCCACATAAGAACAAGGAAAAACATTATTTACTAAAATGCTAACATTGGTTTCTAAAATGCTAATATAATTTTCCAAAATGCTAACATTTTTCAAAGTGCTAAGATATTTTCCAAAATGGTAAGCATTTAAAAAAATGCTAACTTCATTTTTCAAAATATTAACATCATTTTCCAAAATGCTAACAGGTTCTAAAATGCTAGATATTTTTCAAAATGCTAACATAATTTTCCAAATGCTAAATAACAATTTCAAAAAGGCTAACATCATTTTCCAAAATGCTAACAAAACTCTTCTAAATGCTAACATCCTATTTTAAAATACTAACATCGTTTTCTAGAATGTTCTCAATCTCCAAAATGCTAACAATTTACAAAATGCTAACATAATTTTCCAAAATGCTAACACAACTCTCCTAAATGCTAACATCCTTTTTTAAAATGCTAAAATCCTTTTCTAAAAAGTTAACATCATTCCTCAAAATGCTATTCCTTTAAACATTATTGATCCTTGTGGATGAAGTTTGTTTAAGTCTAAAATCATTTTCCAATATGCTAACATAATTTTTCAAAAATGATAATGTCATTTTCCAAAATGCTTACATCATTTTTTAGTTGGGCGACACTGATTGGTTGTTTTTATCCAGCCACACAGAAGCACAAGAAGCGTCCCCTCGTCGGAGCGCGGAAGCAGAGGAAGGTGAAAAACATTCTGAGTCACAGTCAACGTCCTACCCAGCGACCACGGGGGCCCAAAGCACCCTGCCAAGCCAAAGCCGAGGTCGGCCATGGTGGCCGACGAATCCCCTCAGTGCTGCTGGCCATGAGACCAACAAGCACGCCCGTGGCAGCTCATCTTGGGATAACTCCATCATCTTTCCGGACCTGGGCTCCCTGCGTCGATCCTCCAGCTGCCTGTCGTCCCCCGACCCGTCTCTATTGCCCGGCTCCCTCACTGTTGGCGGGTGCGACCTCACGCCCTGGATGGGGAGGATCAACCAGCGTGAGGTGAAGATGTCACCAAATGAGAGACAAAGGGACAAGCGCAGACGTCGTAATCGTGACAAAAAGGTTTGAAACAGCTCAAGTGTCCGTCAGTACATAAAAACATTAAACTCTTATATCAGCCTTCTCGCTTCTTTTTTCACACTTTTAGGTGCGAGATTGCAGAAACTGGGCGGAGTACCATCGGCTTATGGCCAGCCGGTGGGGAAGGCACAGTGGTCGACCCTGGGAAAGGCACAGGGGTCGACCCTCACACCTGTGGAGGAAGGAAGTTGCCCCTTTACACGACCCGACACAACCCATCTCCACAGGTGAACTTTCTCATCGTTCGTCTGCGCAGTGTTACACAATCTTATTTGTGGCCAGGGGGCGTGGCATTGGTGGTATCAATATGATGTCATCGGTTGTATTTTCTGTACAGACATCTGTGTTATTAATTAGGGCTGGGGGATATGGCCTTTTATTAATATCCCAATGTTTTTAGGCCATGTCATGATACACGATATATATATATCGATATTTTGCCTGAGCCTTGAATGAACACTTGATGCATATAATCACATCAGTATGATGATTCTTTGTGTCTACATTAAAACATTCTTGTTCATACTGCATTAATATATGCTCATTTTAAAATTTCATGCAGAGAGGGAAATCACAACTAAGTCGGTTTACCAAAACTGTATTTATTAAACAGTTATTAAGCAGTGGCACAAACATTCATGTAAATTCCAAAACAAAGTGCAAGATTGTCAGAGACATTTTAAAGCAAGTTATTAGTGCACTTTTGTGCCTGATGTCACTAAGTTGACATATCAAAACCAAACTAAATTAAAGTGCACTTTTTGTGCAGAACGCAACAACAATAGTTTAAAACATATAAAGTGCACCTTTGTGCATGATGTCACACAATATATTTCAATAACTGTCATTACAAAATTAGATGCATAATAGAAAATCTAATAATGTATGTCCTTCACTATGTGGTAGGTTACTGCGGACGTTATCTCCTTCTGTTGTTGACTATTTTTTTCATACGGTGTTGATGTGGAAATAGTTGCTTCGGCATTTTGTTTTAAGCATTCCTTATTCTCTAGCGGGTGACTTTTTAATTGATGGTACATAATAGCAGTGCTGCTACTTTGTGTAGCAATGCTTTTGCCGCATACTTGTAAAACATTTTTCCGCTTGAAGCCAAACCACCGCCAGACGATAGACTCCTTGCTGTTTTTCTTGGGAATTCTTCCTTCATTTGTTACCAGATCGGCACCTTCTTTCTCTCGTATTACCACTCGCACCGCTCCGTTAGCACCACAGCTAACTTTACCATGTCGCTTTCTGTCTGCTCCGCGAGGGTGTATGACGTTGCGACAGTATTTGACGTATGTAAGAAGGTGCGCTTGTTTTATGTCTCTGAGAAGGAAGGGACAAGAAAGAAGGAAAAAACACCTGTAGTGTAATGTCCGCAGCTAAAAGCAACTGTGTGAGAACATATACTCGAATATCACGATACAGTCATTTTCTATATCGCACAGAGACAAACCCACAATATATCGAGTATATTCGATATATCGCCCAGCCCTATTATTAATACAAATAAATCTTTCAGGTTACATTATATATAATTTTTGCGTTATTTTTCAGTTTTTGCTGCTTATTCTGTTACTACGATGTAACACAGGTGGCACTTTTTGCAGGTGTGTAAACTAAACCTTTGAATTAGAACTGTTAAAACTTGAGGTTTATTGGTAGTCTCCACAATGAAGTTTGTATTTTTATATAAAAAATGGCAGCACAAAATAGAGAGTAGATCGAGCAGAAAATAGACATTATAAACAAAGAGAGGTAGCTAACATGGAAGTGGTAGGACAAATTAAAAACAAAACTTGAGACTTCCCGCAAGCCGGATTTTGGACGATGGCGAGCCGCACCGCTTTCGGCCCGCCAGCAGAGTGGGCAATTGCTGATTTATTTATTTACATATATATTTTTAGAAATATATAAATATGTATAGGCCTTGCGATGAGGTGACAACTTGTCCACGATGTACCCCGCCTTCCGCCCGAATGCAGCTGAAATAGGCGCCAGCAACCCGCCGCGACCCCAAAAGGGACATGCGGTAGAAAATGGATGGATGGATAAATATGTATATTTTTAAATGTGTATTATTTATTGTATTTATATTTTTGGTAGTGTAATTTTCTACTGACATTTTTACTATGTCCTATTTTTAATTGTATTTTTATTTATACATTTTATGTCATTAACACATTTTATTCTCCATTTGTATATTTGTTTCTATTTTGCTAATATGCTACACATTTTTGAGGTGAGGTAAAATTCAAACTAGTAATGTCACTACCAAAGCATGGAAATATGTCACCGCTTTATGGAATGCTTACAATGAAATAACAACAAAAAATTAAATTATAGCTTATATTTCAGAATAATTCCTACCAGTAGAGTATATTTGTGTAAATGAAATGTATTATGAGCTAGATTTTTTTTTAGAACTGATACTAGTGATTGTTTTCTAGATTAAAAAAAACCCAAAAGCTGAACTGCATTTGTCACACTTCCTGTCTTTCAGTGTTGACCTTACGGGAATTCCATACCAAATGTTTAGTACCATAGGATCTGATTACGAGGACCGCTACACTGATACCATTATTCCCCCCATTATTATTGAAATCGCATAATTTTTTGGTGTTTCTTCCAGGTGAGCTGTTGGACAAAATCAGCCTGATCAAGTCCACACATTTGCTGGAGGGAGCGTCCAGGTATCAGAAATCAGAAATACCTTATTATCGCTCGTCCTTTCACTTAATGTCCCCCGTGATGTCAACCATATCGCTGTTAGCGTTATTTTTATGTTTTGTTGTCCCAGCATAAAGGCCTCAGATCAGTGGAGGATTAGTTTCAGTGTTTACCAGCCTGACACTGTGGCTGACTTCAAGAAGAGCAACCCAGGGAAGCCTTACGTGCGCATGTGTGTGTGCAGGTGGGAGACATGTTTACCTAATATTCTATTACCTCTGAATAGATCATTACGTGTCCTCCTTAGCGTGCTGAGTGCTTCTATTGTCCCCATCCTGATATCATTAACTGCTTTCAATGTGACACATACTAAAACAGGGGTGTCCAAAGTGGGGCCATTTTTATTTTTTAGTGGCTTGTTTGCGCATTATAAAAATACTATTACAAAAAAAACCCATAAAAAGTTAAAAAAAAAAAGTAATATACAAGTGAAATGTAACAATACTTTTTTTGATGTTGACTCTAAATAACTCTAAAAAAAACTCAACAAATAGCTTAACATAGCTGACATGAACTTTTTTCTTTCGAGCTGTAATTGCACAAAAAATAATAATGAATCATAGTCAATGTTATATATTATTGACCTATTCAAGTACTTTACATTAAATATTCCACTTTATTTTTTAGGAAAGTGTAGCATAATTTGTAGGTTTGCCATGTAAAAAAAAAAACAATCTTTAAACATTAAAAAAAGAATAAAAACGTATAATTGACTGGTATGTCTGAAATTGATCTTAAGTGATAGAAGTAATTGTTGAAAGTAAGTAAGACAAGAAAAATGTATTGCTAATGTTTATCACTTTGGGGCCCTTTTGTATCCCGAAGAATTTTAGTGGGATTTACAAATTGGAGTTCAATGTTATGAAATGTAAATATAAATCACATATGTATGCTATTCCACTTTTAATTTTCTTGGGG
This sequence comes from Nerophis ophidion, assembly GCF_033978795.1. Lineage (NCBI taxonomy): Eukaryota > Metazoa > Chordata > Actinopteri > Syngnathiformes > Syngnathidae > Nerophis > Nerophis ophidion. The sequence continues at coordinate 22,137,362 of NC_084617.1, forward strand.
TAAAATATTGCATATTTTGTGTTTTTGCCATAAAAACAGACTTTTCTTTTACATAAAGAGCATAAATCAAACATCAAAAATTGTAATCGATGGATAGATCTGATGTTGGTCTGGAAACTACTAAGTGTTGAATGTAAAAAAAAAAATTTAATGTATGTATATATATATATATATATATATATATATATATATATATATATATATATATATATATATATATATATTAGGGCTGTGAATCTTTGGGTGTCCCACGATTCGATTCAATATCGATTCTTGGGGTCATGATTCGATAATATATCGATTTTTTTCGATTCGAATCTTGATTCAAAAACGCAATTTTTCCGATTCAAAAGGATTTTGTATTCATTCAATACATAGGATTTCAGCAGGATCTACCCCAGTCTGCTGACATGCTAGCAGAGTAGTAGATTTAAAAAAAAAAAAAGCTTTTATAATTGTAAAGGACAATGTTTTATCAACTAATTGCAATAATGTAAATTTGTTATAACTATTAAATGAACCAAAAATATGACTTATTTTATATTTGTGAAAACATAAAACACAGTGTTGTCAGGCTTATGAGATGCGATGCAAGTGTAAGCCACTGTGACACTATTGTTCTTTTTTTATTATTTTTATAAATGTCTAATGATATTGTCAATGAGGGATTTTTAATCACTGCTATGCTGAAATTATAATTAATATTGATTCTGTTGTTGATAATATCCATTTTTGTTTCATTACTTTTGATTGATTGTCTCCTCAATTGCTCTGTTTATTGCAGTTCTGAGTGTTGCTGGGTTAGGTTTGGTTTGGAATTGAAATGCATTGTTATGGTATTGCTGTGTAGTGGTTTGTTGGATTGATTTAAAAAAAAAAAAAAAAATTTAAATAAAAAAATATTTGATTTTTAAAAATGAGAATCGATTCTGAATCGCACAACGTAAACGATTCGATCCGTATTTGAATCGTCTTTTTCCCACACCCCTAATATATATATATACATATATATATATATATATATATATGTAGGTGTGGGAAAAATCACAAGACTACTTCATCTCTAGAGATGAAGTAGTCTTGTGATTTTTCCCACACCTACATATTGCGCTCTACCACGGTATCGAGCACTATTCTCTGGATAATCCAATCAAGACATATATATATATATATATATATATATATATATATATATATATATATATAAAATGTATGTATGTATATAATATATGTATATGTATGTATGTATATCATGTATGTTGTATGTATGTATGTATGTGAAGTATATATTTCATAACATTGAGTTTCAATTTGTAAATCCCACTAAAATTCCTGGAGATCCAAAAGGGCCCCACTCATATATATATATATATATATATATATATATATATATATATATATATATATATATATATATATATATATATATATATATATATATATATATATATATATATACACACACACACATCCCCATTAATTTTAGTGGGATTTAAAAATTGAAACTCAATGTTATGAAATATAAATGTACTTCACAATATTGCATTTTTTGGGTTTCTGCCATAAAAACAGACTTCTTTGACATAAAAGGCATGAAACAAACATATTAAAAAAAAAAATCAAATTTATAAACGATGGATAGATTTGAAGTTGAACTGAAAAATTAAGTGTTTAACGTAAACCTTTTTTTTTTTTTTTTTTTAATACATGACTTATTTTCAGCACTTTTATGAGTAGGCCCTTTTTGATTCCTAAGAATTTGTGGGATTTTTTTTTTTGTCACTGTCATTGTAAAAAAAAAAAAAAAAAAATTCTAATCAAAATGATGAAAATATTTACAAAATGGGGCAGGCGAAAATTCTATATTTTGGGTTTTCTTCGACAAAAATGCCATAAAACATTAAAAAACGGTTACTTTATATCGACAGACCTGAAGTTGATACGTTGAATAAAATAAATGAAAAAATGTATGACTTATTTTTGAACATTTTCATGACTCAGACTTTTCCGGGTCTCTGGGACCAAACTTGAGGTACTAACTAAAGGTAAAAAAAAATATATTGAATTGGTTTTGAAAATGAAAAAAATCAAAATGGCCCCGCTATTTAATTTTTCAATGCGTGGCCCCTAAGTGGAAAATGTTTGGACACCCATGCACTAGATGGACAAAAAAATTGGGATGTCTCGTGTCGTATCGAATGAATATGTGAAATGTTGTCTTGAGTCCCTGAGTCTTACAAGACATTGTTCCAGCTTCAACGGGCCCACGCCGGACCTGCGGGCCATCAAGCAGCTGACCTTCCAGAGTGCCGACATCCCGATGGTCTTTGCTGTGGTGGACCACGGGGACATCTCCTTTTACACCTGCAAAGACTTCCAGCTGCCCAAAGACGTGTACCCCTGACCCCGATGCCACCACGAAATGTTCTTAACGTTCCATGTTGGTGCTGGGTGACGTTAGCCCTCAGGAATGAAAATGTGTTTTCATACGCAATAAAAGGTTGACCAGCTGGAGCACGATAGCATGTCTGTTCTCTGCACCTGCTTGTGTTTGTCCAGGTTCTCAGGACAATTATTCCTTCAATTAGACAATGATCTTCCCTCAATTACGTCATCGTTCATTACAACAAATGCAAAAGCTTTTTGCCGGACTGGCGTCACATGTTTGCTCTCGTCAAACAAGGTAAACCTGGGATTGTTAAAGATGCGTTCGCTGGCTTACATAAAAGCATGATGAGCTCACACTGCGCTGAGATCCGACAGCCATGTCCGCTTGGAGGACGCTCGCGTTCCTGGCCTTCATTGGTGAGTTGGCTTCAAATCCCCGGAATGTTTCTCACCTGCAGTCTGAATCCTCTTCCTCCCGGCAGGCTCCTGCGCCGGGGCTTTGGACTGCTCCTACTCCTCGCTTCTCAGCCACTTGAACCTCAGCACCTCCAATGACCTGACCATCATGAGGCCTGTCAAAAACTGGACTACAGTCTCTGTGGTCCGCTTGGACATTCTTCTGTACGGCATCTTGGAAGTGGTAAGTAACCGACATGATTTATTATACAGTAAAGCCTTGATTTACGAACTTATTTGGTTCTTGAACATAGTTTGTGAATAGAAAAGTTTGTATAGTGAAGCAAAATTTTCCATAAGAAACAATGTACCGCTATTTTTCGGACTATAAGGCGCACGGAATAATTGTGGTTGTGCTTACCGACCTCGACGCAATTTAATTTGGTACATGGTGTAATGATAAGTGTGACCAGTAGATTAATAAGAGATAAACTATATTGCCAAAAGTATTTGGCCACCAATCCAAATGATCAGAATCAGGTGTCCTAATCACTTGGCTCGGCCACAGGTGTATAAAATCAAGCACTTAGGCATGCAGACTTTTTCTACAAACATTTGTGAAAGAATGGGCCGCTCTCCGAAGTTCAGTGATTTCAAGCGTGGAACTGTCATAGGATGCTAAATCCAGTCGTGAAATTTCCCCGCTCCTAAATATTCCAAAGTCAACTGTCTTTATTATAAGAAAATGTAAGACTTTGGGAACAACAGCAACTCAGCCACCAAGTCAGGGGTATCAAACTCAAATATAGAGTGGGCCAACATTTTAAACGGAACAAAGCCGCGGGCCAAGGTTGAACAAATTAACTTTTTAATAGGGACCCAAACAATTTTTGCATTAAATATTGAACAAGCAAGGCTTATATAACTTTAGTGACATGCAAAATCCAGTTTCAAATAATAATAATAATAATTTAAAAAAATATCAATGGCATATCAAATGAAATTTAAATAAAAATGTAATGCCTTTTTTTCTATTTGCAATCTTCTGAAGTAAATATCAATTTTTTTCCACAGGCTAATAATACATTTGAAAATAAAATAACAATAATGAATGAACCAAACATTCAAGCCTTGAAGTAGCAAAAGAAAATGCATGAATAAAACGTTAATTATTGGTCAGTTTGCTGGAAGTTTCCCAGAAGAGTTAGTGCTGCAAGGGGTTCTGGGTATTTGTTCTGTTGTATTACGGTGCGGATATTCAGCTGAAGTGAATGTATTTGTCATTCTTGTTTGGTGTGGGTTCACAGTGTGGCGCATATTTGTAACAGTGCTAAAGTTGTTTATACGGCCACCCTCAGTGTGACCTGTATGGCTGTTGACCAAGTATGCCTTGCATTCACTTGTGTGTGTGTGTGTGTGTGTGTGTGTGTGTGTGTGTGTGTGTGTGTGTGTGTGTGTGTGTGTGTGTGTAAAAGCCACAAATATTATGTGATACGCTGTTAGTATGGAGGAAAAGCGGATGTGACCACAGGTTGTAGAGAACGCTAAAGGCAGTGCCTTAAATGCACGCCCCCAATATAGTTGTCCAGGTGGAAATCGGTAGAAATTCGTGAGAATGGTTGCCCCGGGAGATTTTCGGGCGGGGCACTGAACTTCGGGAGTCTACCGGGAAAATTAGGAGGGTTGGCAAGTATGAGTATTAGCGGTGAATGCGGTGTTACAGCGGCACCGACGCTGTATAACACCGGCGGGCCAGCTCCAATGCTAAATTGATAATGCCTCAAGGGCCAAATGAAATTACACGGCGGGCCAGATGTGGCCCGCGGGCCAGAGTTTGACACTCATGCACCAAGTGGCATGCCACATAAACTGAGAGAGGAGTCAGTGGATGCTGAAGCGCACAGTGCAAAGAGGTTGCCGACTTTTTGCACAGTCAGTTGCTACAGGGCTCCAAACTTCATGTGACCTTCCAATTAGCCCACATACAGTATGCAGAGAGCTTCATGGAATGGGTTTCCAGAGCCAAGCAGCTGTATCTAAGACGTACATACCAAATGCAAAGCGTCAGGATGCAGTGGTGTAAAGCACGTTACCACTGGACTCTTCTTTGGAGTGATGAATCACGCTTTTCCATCTGGCAATCTGATGGACGAGTCTGGGTTTGGAGGTTGCCGGGAGAACTGTACATTTCGGACTGCATTGTGCCGAGCGTGAAATTTGGTGGAGGATGAATTATGGTGTGGGGTTGGCCCCTTGGTTCCAGTGAAAGGAGCTTTGAATGCTCCAGGATACCAAAATATTTTGGACAATTCCATGCTTCCAACCTTGTGGGCACAGTTTGGAGCGGGCACCTTCCTTTTTCAACATGACTGTGCACCAGTGCACAAAGCAAGGTCCATAGAGACATGGATGACATAATCTGGTGTGGATGAACTTGACTGGCCTGCACAGAGTCCTGACCTGAACCCGATAGAACCCATTTAGGATGAATTAGAACGGAGACTGAGAGCCAGGCCTTCTCGACCAACATCAGTGCGTGAAATCACCAATGCGCTTTTGGAAGAATGGTCGAAAATTCTTATAAACGCACTCCGCAACCTTGTGGACAGCCTTCCCAGAAGAGTTGAAGCTGAAATAGCTGCAAAAGGTGGACCGACATCATATTGACCAATGGGTCAAGTTCATATGTGAGTCATGGCAGGTGGCCATGAAAATGGGATTACTTTATTCATTAACAAGTTTGTTCACTTCCTGTGCTTAAATGTTATATTTTGGTAACAAATAGAAAATTGAGTAGCAATAGATACAAAAAAAACTGAGTAGCAATAGATACAAAAAAATGCTAGAATAAAGTAAAAAAGTTAATCTCTTAAATGTTTTCATCGATTTTCCTCGTCGGCAGGATGGGCAGTCTCAAACCTTGACGAGCCACGTGTGGATCACAATGGTGAGAAGATGCTTCACTGATGAAGAACTATCTCACTAGTGTTGTCTTTTTAACACAACTATCTTTTTCACAGGTGTGGAGTAACCAATATCTCATTTGGAACCCAGTCCAGTTTTGTGGGATAAAAAGGCTGACTGTTCCCAAATCCATGCTTTGGATCCCCGACATCATCATCGAAGAGGAGTGAGTCTTATTCTGAAAATCCAGTTGAATTTAAAGACTATTCCACCTGATTAGAATTAGATTGAATATTGCATGGAAACAACCAATTATTGTGTTACTACGATACTACTACAGCACTACTGCAATTCTACTACAATAGCGTCATGCTTGTGTAGGCAATAATGCAGTCATGCACGGTAACACAATGAGTGTGTAAATGTTTGCAATCACTGCATGTGTGTGTTTTTACAGCTGACGGACACACAACTCCCCAGCATCTCATAGTGACTATGTAACCCAGGGGTCACCAACGCGGTGCCCGCGGGCACCAGGTAGCCCGTAAGGACCAGATGAGTAGCCCGCTGGCCTGTTCTAAAAATAGCTCAAATAGCAGCACTTACCTGCGAGCTGCCTCAATGTTTTAAATTTAATTTATATACTAGCAAGCTGGTCTCGCTTTGCTCGACATTTTTAATTCTAAGAGAGACAAAACGCAAATAGAATTTGAAAATCCAAGAAAATATTTTAAAGACCTGGTCTTCACTTGTTTAAAATTATTTCATTTATTTTTTTACTTTGCTTCTTATAACATTCAGAAAGACAATTTTAGAGAAAAAATACAACCTTAAAAATGATTTTAGGATTTTTAAACACATAATACCTTTTTACCTTTTAAATTCCTTTCTCTTCTGTCCTGACAATTTAAATCAATGTTCAAGTATTTTTTTTTTATTGTAAGTAATAATAAATACATTTAAATTTAATTCTTCATTTTAGTTTCTGTTTTTTAGACAAAGAATGTTTGTGAAATATTTCTTCAAATTTATTATGATTAAAATAAAATAAAAAAAATCTGGCAAACATAGAAAATCGGTAGAATCAAATTCAAATCTTATTTGAATTTGATTCAAATAAGATTTTAACCTATTTAAAACATATCATCAAAAATCTAAAATTAATCTTAATCAGGAAAAATGACTAATGATGTTTCATAAATTCTTTTTTTAATTTTTTCAAAAAGATTCGAATTAGCTATTTTTTCCCTTCATTTTTTTCGGTTGAATTTGAAGATGAACTATGTTTCAAAATTTAATTTTAATTTTTATTGTGTTTTCTCCTCTTTTAAACCGTTAAATTAAGTGTTTTTTCATCATTTATGCGCTACAAAAAACCTTCGGTAAAAGGAAAAAAAGTGTACGACGGAATAACAGACAGAAATACCCATTTTTTTAATATACTGTATATAGATTTATTTCTTAAAGGTAAATTGAGCAAATTGGCTATTTCTGTCAATTTATTTAAGTGTGTATCAAACTGGTAGCCCTACGCATTAATCAGTACCCAAGAAGTAGCTCTTGGTTTCAAAAAGGTTGGTGACCCCTGATGTAACACATGACATAATAATATGAATTATGGCTGTCTAAGGAGAACAAACAGCAGCAATGGACATGATGATGTTAGCCCGGGGATCAGCAACGCGGCACTTGAATGCTACCTTAGTGACTCCTTGGAGCCTTTTTAAAAAAGGATTAAAAATGGATAAAGATGGGGGAAAAATAATTTTTTTGTTTAGTATGTTTTTTTGTTTGAGGACAAACATGACACAAACCTTCCCAATTGTTAGAAAGCCCACTGTTAAATATGTTTGTGTGTATGTGTCACTGATGAGAGTATTTGGTGAAGATCGTTGTGTCCTAGTAATTTCGGTGGTTCTTGAACTCACCTTAGTGTGGATTGTGACGTAACAGTTTGTTTACATGTAAAATCTTCCAGTCCTTTGTCTCATTTTGTCCACCAAAAGTTATATACTGTGTGTGAATGCGCAAAGCTGCGCTTTGTTGATGTTGTTAGCCCTGGATTTCAGCGGCTTAAGCGTTTCAACAGATTACGCATGTATTGAAACGGATGGTTGGAGTGTGGAGGCAGATAGTGAAAACAAAATTGAAGAAGAAACTGAAGCTATTGAGCGAATAGCTATTGAAGCTATTCGGCGATCGCCTTCTAACCAATGATTGGATCTTTTGACCACTGGAGCAACTAAAATCAGTCGATTGGTAAGTGTTTGTTTTGCATTAAATGTGGGTGGAGGGAAAGGCTGGATGCAAATATAGCTACAAATGTACATAGATCTACCCTAAATAGCATGTTAGCATCGATTAGCTGGCAGTCATGCCGTGACCAAATATGTCTGATTTGCACATAAGTCAATAACATAAACAAAACTCACCTTTGTGATTTCGTTGACTTTATCGTTGGAAGCGCATCTGCTTTGAGTGTCGCAGGATATCCACACATTCTTGCCATTTCTGCCATGTTAGCATCGATTAGCATGCCGTGCTAATCGATGCACACTCCACGTAAGTCAACTTGAATCCGTCCCTGATCGTGTTGTTATACCCTGATGTCTCCAAGGTACGGAAAACAGTTGAAAAAACGGAAAATAACAGCTGATTTGACTTGTGTGTGTAATGTGTTTGAAAAAATGGTGGATTGCTTCCCATTGTAACGTCACGGGTGGAAGGTCATCAATCCGACAGGGAACAATTGAAAGGAGTTTAAATCGCCAAATTCACCCTTTTAGAGTTCGGAAATCGGTTAAAAAAACATGGTCTTTATTGACGCTTAAATAGGTCTGGTGATAATGTTCCCCTTTCATTGCCAATTAATCTAAATTCTAAAATTGTGATTAATCTGGATTTAAAAAAATCATTTGACAGCCCTAATTTTGAGCAATGTTTGTCTTAAGTGAAACTGAAGTGTTTTTGTGTCCCCAGCGCCTCGGACTCGGGAAGCATGAAAGTGAGTCCCTACGTGACCTTGCATTTCAACGGCATGATGCAAATCTACACTCGGCAGCGGCTCACCTCCACCTGCACCCTCAATCTTTACTCCTTCCCCTTCGACAATCAGAGCTGCTATATCTCTTTTCGATCCATGAACCACGACCGTAACGCAGCGCACTCCTTCTAGACTTTTGCAGGTGACCAATAGGCGGCTCTGACAGGTTCTCCTCTCATCTGCATAGAAAACACTATGACCCTGGAGACGCTCCGCGCCGACGACGTCATCACTGACGTGACCGAGCAGCAGCTGGTGACTCAGGGAGAGTGGACGCTGGGGGAAGTGAAAGTTGAGCGGAACGTGACTCACGACTCAAAACGAGACATACTTTCTTTCCAGGTAAGCAAAAGGATAAGAATCAAATCTGCGTGAGGCGCTTCAGCGACGTGTGGATGTTCCGCGCAGGTGAAAATCATCAGGAAGCCCATGCTGTACGTCATCATCTTCATCATACCCATCATGTGCCTGCTCTTGCTGGACTTGGCGTCCTTCTTCATCAACGAGGCCCGCGGCGAGAAGATGAGCTTCAAAATCACAGTGCTGCTCTCCATCTCCGTCCTGCTGCTCATTCTGAAGGACATGCTGCCCTCCACCGAAGAGAACTTGCCACTCATTGGTGAGGAAGTCACACCTGTGGGTGCTCTTAGCGCGGTGTTTCTCAATTATTTTCTCGCATGCCCCCCCCCCCCCTTAAAGGGGAACATTATCACCAAACTTATGCAAGCGTCAATATATACCTTGACGTTGCAGAAAAGGCCATGTATTTTTTTAACCATTTCCGTACTCTAAATGGGTGAATTTTGGCAAATTAAACGCCTTTCTGTTTATCGGTCTTTTAGCGATGACGTCAGAACGTGACGTCACCGAGGTAACACACTCGCCATATTCATTTTCACATTACAAACACCGGGTCTCAGCTCTGTTATTTTCAGTTTTTTTGACTATTTTTTGGAACCTTGGAGACATCATGCCTCGTCGGTGTGTTGTCGGAGGGTGTAACAACACTAACAGGGAGGGATTCAAGTTGCACCACTGGCAAAAAATCTTCCGCCAGACCCCCATTAAATGTGCCAGAGTGTCTTCACATTTGACGGGCGATGCTAAGACAGACATGGCACAGAGATGTATGGATAACCTGCAGATGCATTTGCAACGATTAAGTCAACGAAATCACAAAGGTAAGTTTTGTTGATGTTGTTGACTTATGTGCTAATCAGACATTTGGTCACGGCATGACTGCCAGCTAATTGATGCTAACATGCTATGCTAATCGATGCTAACATGCTATTTACGCTAGCTGTATGTACATTTGAAACTAGATACCCACATTTAATGCGAAACAAACACTTACCAATCGACGGATTTAAGTTGCTCCAGTGTCACAAGATGCGAAAGTCCTGATCGTTTGGTCTGCACATTTTACCGGCGATGCTAATAAGGCAGCCATGCTATGGGCCACTTCATTAGGTACACCCACGGTATGGCCGAATAGCGTCAATAGCTATTCGCTCAATAGCTTCAGTTTCTTCTTCAATTTCGTTTTCGCTATCTGCCTCCATACTCCGACCATCTGTTTCAATACATGCGTAATCTGTTGAATCGCTTAAGCCGCTGAAATCCGAGTCTGAATCCGAGCTAATGTCGCTACATCTTGCTGTGGTAACCGCAATGTTGTTTGTATTGGCAGCCCTGTATGACGTCACAGGGAAATGGATAGTGGTTTCGAAGATAGCGAAAATAAGGCACTTTAAAGCTTTATTTAGAGATATTCCGGGACTGGTAAAATTGTGAAAAAAACTTCAAAAAAAACTTCAAAAATACAACAAGCCACTGGGAACTGATTTTTATTGTTTTTAACCCTTTTGAAATTGTGATAATGTTCCACTTTAAGGAAAATAATTGTTTTCACGCCCTCCAAGTTAAAAACATGTTTATCTGTATGTGTCAAGATAGTTATTTAGGCATCTTCTACACTAAGTTGGTTTAAGCACATATTTAAGTATTTATTTGGATTTTGACCTACAAAATTAGATAATATATTTGTTGCAATATTGGACACTATTTTTTTCCCTGTCAAACTACAAAAAAAACCTAATACCTTTGTAAGAAAATAAGAAAGTAAAGAAAGAAAGTATAAGGTATTTTATTAACACATTATTTCCAAGCTTTTGCGGGCCATATAAAATGATGCGGGTGGGGCAAATCTGGCTCGCGGACCTTGAGTTTGACTGCTTGTTTATAGATGTGGCAATAATACTCCTCATAGGAAGTTGCCATTTGTTATAACTGTGACATGATACAATGCACATTAATGAACATATCAAATGTAAATGTGACAGATTGTAGCCAAAAGCCGATTTCCATCAGCATCTCATTGCAAAGAAACAAGCTCAGGGCTCCAACTCATTCAGCGTTATAGTGAGTTGTATTTTTCACAAGTGGGAATCCGATCCCTGAAAATAATGCTTACATTAAACTGGTCCGTGGTGCAAAAAAGGTTGGGAACCACTGCCCTAAGGGACAGAATTTTTTTCACGCCCCCCCTGAAGGTGATGTTTATTCATCTTTTATCTGTATGTGTTATTATATCTATGTGTTAATATAGTTTTTGTTTTTTAATTAACACTAAGGATGCTTTTACACCGTTGCCTCTCACGCCCCCCACTCTGCCCCGTACACTATTTAAGAAGCACTGCATTTTAGGAGACTGACTTTTTTTCACGCCCCCCCTTGAATTGAATGTTTGTTTATCTATCTGTGTCAAGTTAGATCATTGGTTCTTAACCAGGGTTCGATCGAACCCTAGGGGTTCGGTGAGTCGACCTCAGGGGTTCGGCGGAGGTCAAAACACACCTGACTCTTCGTGTAAATACAAACTTCTCCCTGTTGGCGTATTACAGATACGGCAACAGCTGACTGATTTGCAGGTGTGTAATTTGTTGTTGGTTAATGCACTGTCTTAGTTTTGTTGTTTGAACAAGGTGATGTTCATGCACGGTTGATTTTGTGCACCAGTAAAAAAATATGGTAACACTTTAGTATGGGGAACATTTATTCACCATTAATTAGTTGCATAATAACATGCAAATTAGTAACATATTGGTTCTTAACGAGTCATTAAGTACTAATTAATGCCTTATTCAGCATGGCCTTATTATAACCCGAACCCTCTAACCCTGACCCTAACCCTAACCAAATAACTAGCATATTCTATTACTTAGAACAGTGGTTCTCAAATGGGGGTACTTGAAGGTATGCCAAGGGGTACGTGAGAATTTTTTAAAATATTCTAAAAATAGCAAAAATTCTAAATTGCTTTATGAATATATGTATTGAATAATACTTCAACAAAATATGAATGTAAGTTCATAAACTGTGAAAAGAAATGCAACAATGCAATATTCAGTGTTGACAGCTAGATTTTTTGTGGACATGTTCCATAAATATTGATGTTAAAGATTTATTTTTTTGTGAATAAATGTTTAGAATTAAGTTCATGAATCCAGATGGATCTCTTTCAAAATCCTTAAAGAGGGCACTTAAAGTTGATGATTAATTCTGTGTGTAAAAATCTTTATTTATAATTGAATCACTTGTTTATTGTTCAACAAGTTTTTAGTTATTTTTATATATTTTTTTCCAAATCGTTCAAGAAAGACCACTACAAATGAGCAATATTTTGCACTGTTATACAATTTAATAAATCAGAAACTGTTGACATAGTGCTGTATTTTACTTCTTTATCTCTTTTTTTCAACCAAAAATGCTTTGCTCTGATTAGGGGGTACTTGAATAAAAAAATGTTCACAGGGGGTACATCACAGAAAAAAAGGTGAGAACCACTGACTTAGAATATGTTCCCCTAGTGTCCAAATAACTCTAAATTAAGTCTTTGTTACTTAGAATATGTTCCCCTATACTAAAGTGTTACCAAAAACATACAACTTTGTCTTGAATTTGAAAAAAAAAAAACATTTTATTTTTCACTAAAGAGTTCGGTGAATGCGCATATGAAACTGGTGGGGTTCGGTGCCTCCAACAAGGTTAAGAACCACAGAGTTAGATGCTATTGTTTTTCACACCCCATCCTGAAGTGAATGTTTATTTATTCATCTGTATATGTCAAGATGTACTCTTATTACACTATTGCCTCTCACGCCCCCTCACATTCATTGTGCTCACATTACAGCAAGCTACTGCATTGGGGTCTTTGCCCTGGTGGGCTTCAGCGTGCTGGAGGCCATGCTGATGACCTTCCTCATCGACCTGGACAATAAATGTGCAAAGACAGACAACTCAGGCAGGAATACTCCCGTCGCAGTAGAGCAGCAGAAAGGTGGGATCCAAGTTTTACTCGTTGAATGTAATCTGGTATGGAAGTTTAATGCTCTCCTCATGGCCCAGGTAGGACTTTTGCTAAGGGAAGTAAAGTCATTGAGACTCACTGGACCATCTATCTCTTGTCGCCCCCAGATGACGTGAAACTCACAGAGCGCGACCTGATGGAGCTGGTGCTGCAGGAAGTGAGATCGAGTGCACAGGAAGTGGGCAAAGGAGGCGCTGTCGAGCCAAAGACGAGCTGCTACAGAAGAGTGGTTGATATCATAGACGGAGTTTATTTCTGCTGCTATGTATGTACCGTTGGAATTTTTGTGGCCGTCACATATAATAAGTGGGTGCCGAAAGATTTTTTTGATTAAAAGCCATCCTAAAATCGGGTTGAGAACATGACACACTCAATCTGACTCTGTATTGTACTGTTTGTTTAAAAAAATGATTATTTAAATATGAAGATGATTGTATGAAAAATATTCAGACACATGTTTGAGTGGATATTTGTAATTTGTGTCAAACTGATAGGAGGACGACGTGTTCTGGATAAACCTGTTTTGTATTTTAGTATTGCAATAAAAGTACATTTATTTACAGTAAATGTTTGGGTCTTTTATTTTGTTTTTATGTGCAGATCACAGCCAAGAGCGCTCCGGTCTCTACATGTAAATTAGGCTGTGTGCGACTGGAGATGTGATGTTAGCGAACGAATCAAGTCTTTTGAACCGCTTTTTTAAAGTGATTCCCAGTTGTGAGCCGTTCGTTTGGGAGCCAATTTTTGTGCACTTGCAAATCTAGCGACAACTGGCAACTGGACTAGAAAGTGATTCTGAAAGGAAATTTAGAATTTGAATTACCGGTAATTTTTTTTTTTTATTCATAATTTTACATATTGTGTGACGACTGGTCCAGGGTGTACACCGCCTTCCGCCCGAATGCAGCCGAGATAGGCTTCAGCACCTCCGCGACCCCAAAAGGGACAAAGGGTAGAAAATGAATGGCTGGATGGAATTTTACATATTTCTATTTTTTTATTGTATTTTTCTTGTACATTACTTTTAAAGAGTAGTCGTTAATGCAAACACACACCAGGCTTGATAGTATAATTTTGTACTCAGATTTTTATAATGTCGATGTTTTTTTTCAATTTTGGAGTAATTGATACTTTTTATATTTATTAAAGCATTTTATTCATACTCATTTGTGTATTTTTTTTAAAATATATTGTTAAAATGCTACACATTTATTCAGGTGAGGAAAAAATCAAACTAGAGAGTAATATTTGTGGAAATTAAATGATTATGATCTACATCTTATCGTTTAACTCAGTGGTTCTCAAATGGGGGTACGCGAAGGTATGCCAAGGGTACGTGAGATTTTTTTTTAATATTCTAAAAATAGCAATTCAAAAATCCTTTATAAATATATTTATTGAATAATACTTCAACAAAATATGAATGGAAGTTCATAAACTGTGAAAAATGCAAGAATGCAATATTCAGTGTTGACAGCTAGATTTATTGTGGACATGTTCCATAAATATTGATGTTAAAGATTTATTTTTTTGTGAAGAAATGTTTAGAATTAAGTTCATGAATCCAGATGGATCTCTATTACAATCCCCAAAGAGGGCACTTTAAGTTGATGATTACTTCTATGTGTAGAAATCTTTATTTATAATTGAATCGCTTGTTTATTTTTCAACAAGTTTTTACTTATTTTTATATATTTTTTTCCAAATAGCTCAAGAAAGACCACTACAAATGAGCAATATTTTGCACTGATATACAATTTAATAAATCTGAAACTGATGACATAGTGTTGTATTTTACTTTTTTTAATCTCTTTTTTTTCAACCAAAAATGCTTTGTTCTGATTAGAGGGTACTTGAATTAAAAAAATGTTCACAGAAATTTACATCACTGAAAAAAGGTTGAGAACCACTGGTTTAACTAATAATAGTTAGTGATTCCTTGAAAAACAAAATAGTATTCTGCGATGAGGTGGCGACTTGTGCAGGGTGTACGCCGCGTTCCGCCCGATTGTAGCTGAGATAGGCACCAGCGCCCCACCCCCCCGCGACCCCAATGTTCTCCCCGTGAATGCGTGGGTTACATCCGGTTTCTCCGGCTTCCTCCCACTTCCAAAGACATGCACCTGGGGATAGGTTGATTGGCAACACTAAATTGGCCCTAGTGAGTGAATGTGAGTGTGAATGTTGTCTGTCTATCTGTGTTGGCCCTGCGATGAGGTGGCGACTTGTCCAGGGTGTACACCGCCTTCCACCCGATTGTAACTAAGAAAGGCACCAGCGCCCCCCGCGACCCCAAAAGGGAATAAGCGGTAGCAATGGATGGATGGAGGGTGTCATGTGACGTCAACGTCATATGCCAAATAAGGCGTGTGACATAAGTAGCCATCCATCCATCCATTTTCTACCGCTTATTCCCGTTTTGTTCATTTGGGCAGCACGGAAGGGCGATCACTATGGCAGGGCATCTGTCGCTTCATCCTGGACAATATTTATGACAAATTCGTGCTTTGCTTTAAAGATGTGATTTTTGGTTTTACACTGTATGAACAAAAATTTGAAAATGAATTCTACCTTTGCAACCTCATTATTTTATGGGCTAAGTTTTATATTCATAAATGTAAGATTCTTAATACCCGACCTATCTTTTGTGCCTTTAAAAAAGATTTTGAACTTTACATTAAAACACTGTCTACCTCTAACAACAAAAAAGCTGTGAAAACAATGATGCTGTGTTCCAAATTTAAGTTGTTTAATGTATCTAAATGAGCCTATGGCTTTGCACTTTGTTTATTATACATATAATTTTTTGTATTCTATTTGTAATTTTGAATTTACAACCCCCCGGCGCTGTTTTGTACTGTTTTCATAATGTTGTACAATGTTTTATATTGTTGTTTGACTTACTGTTTGTAACTGTTGAAATTAACAAATAAACATTTAAAAAAATAAAAACAAAAATAAACATTAAAAAAAAAAAAAAGCACAGAAGGGCGGGTAAAAACAAAACCCCTTTTTACAACTTAGAGACGTGTTTTATACAGTGACAACGAGCGTCATTGACACTAATGTGTCATTGTTACATGACAGTCACATGACGTATGATCACAATTCTAACCTGAACACCCGGCGCATTGAGTTATGACCAAACCGAGCAAACGTTCAAACAGGAAGATCAAGTTCACTCGGCACTCTTCAAAATTAAAGCATGATACATCAACAAACTGGGAGTATTCAACTTTGAAATTTCAAACCGGAAGCGTGACGGGTGACGACCACAGCGCATGCTAGCCAATGAGAAAGTGCTAGTTTGCATGAAGTGCTCGGTTTCGTTAGAACTTCCGTGCCGCTGTTTAGCGAAAAAAAAAAACCCGTCTCATGTTACAACGGGGCAAGGTTCTGCTTTTGGATGCAGCTCGTTGGCCGGCGCGGATGGATTGGATCCAGCTGACAGCTCGGCGGATGTTGCTAGCTTAGCTGCTCCAGCTAGCAAAACACAGAAGTGAGGCGGCTAGGTGAGATGTTTCCTTTCAAATCAATCACACATAGTCATCCTTTTTAAACATTCTTAATAAACCTCAGTGATGGGAACCTGAGCTGTGTTCATTCATTGAACTCTCAACAGTTAACAACGCTGAGGTTTTTTTTTTTCACAAGCAGAAATGACTTACACAGAAATTAACTAATTAATGGCGTGATTGTCCTCTCAGGTGAAGAAGACCCGTCCCTTCAGTCATGGCGGGTGGAATCACAGACACAGGCGAGCCCTACTCCCCATTTGTGAGTAACAATGAATTACTGTTTGTCATTAAACTTATCAGGCAGGTCTCGTAAAGACGATCCCAGTATTATAAGTATCATTTCCCATTCACACACACATTCACACACTGATGGAGGGAGCTGCCATGCAAGGCGCTAACCAGCGCCCATCAGGAGCAAGGGTGAAGTGTCTTGCTCAGGACACAAGGGACGTGACGAAGATGGTACTAGGTGAGGATTGAACCAAGGACCCTCGGGTTGCGCACGGCCACTCTCCCACTACGCCACGCCGTCCCTATTGGGGGTTAAATCACCAAAAATGATTCCTGGGCTGCTGCTTACTGCTCCCCTCACCTCCCAGGGGGTGATCAAGGGCGATGGGTCAAATGCAGAGAATAATTACACCACACCTACTGTGTGTGTGACAATCATTGGTACTTTAACTTTAATACTAAGACAATAGACTTTGTTTTCGACAAGATTTAATCTATTTGATCAAACATAACCAACATCATTATAACATAACTAAAGGCCTACTGAAACCAATTACTACCGACCACGCAGTCTGATAGTTTATATATCAATGATGAAATCTTAAAATTGCAACACATGCCAATACGGCTGGTTTAGTTTACTAAATTGCTATTTTAAGTTTCGCACGGAAGTATCATGCTAAAATGTCGGGGTATGACAGTGGTCGGGAACCTTTTTGGCTGAGAGCCATACAAGCCAAATATTTTAAAAAGTACTTCAGTGAGAGCCATATCATATTTTTTTAAGACTGAACACAACTAAATGCGTGCATTTTTAAGTAATACCAACATTTTTAGAGTATAATAAAATAAGTCTCTTATTCTTTTTAATAACACTGTTATTCTGAAGCGAACCAACAATAAATATAATACTTCTTACCATTAATGCGACTTCTTGACCAGGTGCGGTAGAAACCAGATGGATGGATTAAAATGCATGAGAATGTTTTATATTTTGAACGTTATTTTTGACACTGTGACTACCAGCAAAATTATTCATTACTTATCGTGTTAAAAAATGTCAGTTAACATTTATCTGAAAGCCAGGTGCAGTCATCAAAAGAGCCACATCTGGCTCTAGAGCCGTAGGTTCCCTACCCCTGCGGTATGATGACGCCTGCGTGTGACGTCACGCATTGTAGAGGACATTTTGTTCCAGCACCGTTCGCAGCTATAAGTCGTCTCTTTTCATCGCATAATTCCGCAGTATTATGGACATCTGTGTTCCTGAATCTTTTGCAATTTGTTCAATGAATAATGGAGACGTTAAAGACGAAAGCTGTAGGTGGGAAGCGATGAATTGCGGCCGCCTTTAGCAACACAAACACAGCCGGTGTTTCATTGTTTACATTCCCGAAAGATGACGGTGAAGCTTTACATATGGAACAGAGCGGTCAAGCGAACACGGTTGGATTGGACCACACACACAAAGTACGGTGTGTTTTGCCGCGATCAGTTTGAAAGATCGTGTTTCGAAGAGGGTCCCTTGCGAAGGGCAGAGATGGGCATCGCCACCACCCGTCAACTGGTGCTGAAGAAAGGTGCAGGGCCGACCTTCAGGTTGTACAGGTACGACTATATAATTTCACTAAAACACTAGTAACACAATAATCAGATAAGGGATTTTCCAGAATTATCCTAGTAAATTTGTCTAATAACATCTGAATCGCTCCCACTGTATAGTCTTTTTTTTTTTCTTCTCCTCTCTTCTAGTCTTTCACTCTCACTTTCCTCATCAACAAATCTTTCATCCTCGCTCAAATTAGTGGGGAAATCGTCGCTTTCTCGGTCCGAATCGCTCACGCTGCTGGTGGCCATGATTGTAAAAATGTTTAGATGTGAGGAGCTCCACAACCCGTGACGTCACGCGCATATCGTCTGCTACTTCCGGTACAGGCAAGGCTTTTTTATTAGCGACCAAAAGTTGCAAACTTTATCGTCGATGTTCTCTACTAAATCTTTTCAGCAAAAATATGGCAACATTGCGAAATAATCAAGTATGACACATAGAATGGACCTGCTGTCCCCGTTTAAATAAGAAAATGTCATTTCAGTAGGCCTTTATAAGTCATGTTTTGTTTCTTTGTTTAGCAAGCTTTCTAGTGATACCAACCAAAATGTGGTAAATAACAAAGTTATGACACCTAAAATATTGACCCTATTTGAATCACCCACTCCACCAGACAATTGTGGGACAGTGGAGCTCCTACTCCAACAGGTTCCTTCAGCTTCATTCCCACAGTGTTTGATTCAAGAACTCCTGCATTTCGCACTCCATCCAGTTGTATAATCACTCGCCATACAGCAATATATATATATATATATATACATATATATATATATATACATATATATATATATATATATATATATATATATATATATCTGAAAGCCAGGTGCAGTCATCAAAAGAGCCACATCTGGCTCTAGAGCCGTAGGTTCCCTACCCCTGCGGTATGATGACGCCTGCGTGTGACGTCACGCATTGTAGAGGACATTTTGTTCCAGCACCGTTCGCAGCTATAAGTCGTCTCTTTTCATCGCATAATTCCGCAGTATTATGGACATCTGTGTTCCTGAATCTTTTGCAATTTGTTCAATGAATAATGGAGACGTTAAAGACGAAAGCTGTAGGTGGGAAGCGATGAATTGCGGCCGCCTTTAGCAACACAAATATATATATATATATATATATATATATATATATATATATATATATATATTTGGCAGACTCACAGATAAATTAATAACTTTCAGTATATCATAATGGGGATCTCAATTAACATTTTAGTCCCCTTTTTAAATGTTTTGCAGAGGACTTTTGTTGAGTGTAAACTTGGAAAGCGTCAGATTTGTGGCGCGTGTACTTTTGTAATAAACAATGATATGAGTTGCACGTCATCGGTTGTATTGGTGTGTAGTGGTGATAAACGACGCCAACACACTTTTTTTTAATGCTGTTGAATTCAGTCCGCCTGATTGTAGCTGAGATAGGCGCCAGCGCCCCCCGCGACCCCGAAAGGGAATAAGCGGTAGAAAATGGATGGATGGATGGATGGAATTCAGAGCTTTTTTCATTTTAAATTTTTATTTTTTTACGGTTGATCTCTGAACTGTATTTGTATTTTTAATGCCGTTGAATTCTGAACTTTTATTTTATTTTATATTTTTTTTATTTTATGCAGTTGATCTCTGAACTGGTTTATTTAGATTTTTAATGCAGTTGATTTCTGAATTTTTTTAATGGTTTTGAACTCCATCCATGCATCCATTTTCTACCGCTTGACTCTGTTGAACTCTGAACTTTTTATTTGTACTTTTATTTGTACTTTTTATTTTTTGCTGTTGAACTCTGAACATTATTTTATTTTGTTTTTGTATTTTTTTATGCAGTTTAACTTTTTTTCCCCCATTTTTTATGCAGTTGAATTCTAAAGTCTTTTTTTAGCTGTTGAACTCTGAACTTTATTTTCTATTTCTATTTTTTTTTATACAGTTGACCTTTGAACTTTTATTTTAAGATATTTTTTTAAAGCAGTTGAATTCTGAACTAGTTGACTTTTATATTTTGCTTTCTTCGAATGTCTATGAACTTTTTATTTTTTACTGCAGTTGAACTCTGAACTTTTTTATTGTCTATATTAGTATGCAGTGGAAATCTGAACTTTTTCTTATTGTATTTTTTTTTTGCGCAGATTAACTTTTTTTCTTTTATTTATTTTTATTGCGGTTGAACTGTGAATACAACAGTCTTGTCGCTATTCGGATTGCGTGTGACACCATGAGTGACACACATACTGTACCTATTATTTGCTGGAATGTATTTGTAAAGCTGTTCTTCATATGGTTTCATATATTGGGTCTTTATTTGTTTTTCATAAACTGGAGGCTCTTTGTTGTGTTCTAGTGTGCTGATTGTTTCATGTTCTTAGGGGATAGTAAAGCTTGTTTGACGAGCCAATGAAACAGGAAGCTAAAATGCTGAAGCATATCCGATGAGTCTGCGGCTCCAAACTGTTGAATGATTGAATGTCCCAGTCTGTATGATAAGATGCTTCCTGAGTGCTTGTTTACCAGCATCGACATAATAATAATTCCATTCTTGTTGTTCCTGCAAGGTGGGGCTGGTGTACATGTTCAACCTGATCGTGGGAACGGGAGCGCTCACCATGCCCAAAGCCTTCGCCACAGCCGGCTGGGTGGTCAGCTTGGCCCTCATCTCCTTCCTGGGATTCATGAGGTGATTGTCCCTCTCTACGGCCGGGCGACGGCCACATATTCGTTTTATGTCCCGTGGCCGTGCGACGTAAAGATGCTAACTGGCACCTACTGTATGCACAGCAACACTTGCACAAAAAGCACAAACTATAAAATATGGTGCTTTTGTAAAGATAATTAGTTGTATTGGTTTTGGACTTCTTTAACAAGTTCCATTAAGGAAGGTCACATGTTTACACTTGCATGTTGGAAAAGGAGTAGCAACAAGGGGAGCTTTTTATTTCAGCAAACCGATGTAATGTTTTTGCTTAGACCAGTGGGTGTCTAAACTTTTTCAACTGAGAAGTTAAAGCATGTGGGGGCCATTTTGATATTTTTCATGTTTAAAACCAGTACAATACATTTCTAAACTTTAGTGCTCCCCTCAAATTTAAAATAGTCTGTGATAAAAATGGTAAAAAAAAAAAGAAAGAAAAGTTTTTTCATTAATATTTATCAACGCTTACATTTGTAGATCAACTTCAGTTCTAGCAGTTGATATAAAGTTTAAAAAAAATGTTTTTGTTTCATGTCCTTTTGTCAAAGAAAAATGTTTTAGTGGCAAAATAGGCAAAATGTCCAATGTTATCCCCCCAACATTTTAAAAAGGGAATATTTGATGTTAAGTAATTGGAATAATTCATAACACCTTTAATTTTGATTCATTATTATTTTAGCAATGAAAACAACAACAACAAAAATTCCGGAAGGCGGTGTACACCCTGGACAAGTCGCAACCTCATCTCAGGGCCAACACAGATAGACAGACAACATTCACACTCTAGGGCCAATTTAGTGTTGCCAATCAACCTATCCCCAGGTGCATGACATTGGAAGCCGGAGTACCTGGAGAGAACCCACACAGCCACTGGGAGAACATGCGAACTCCACACAAAAAGATCCCGAGCCCGGTATTGAACTCAGGACTACTCAGGACCTTGTTATTGTGAGGCACATGCACTAACACCTGTTCCACTATGCTGCCCCTAAAAATAAGTCATACATTTTTTTTAACTTTCAACAATTACATGTTTAGATCAACTTCAGATCTATTCATTGACTATATATTTGTTTTTGTTTTGTCCTTTTTGTCAAAGAAAACATTTGTATGGCAAAAACATACACAAAATATTTAAGTGTAATATTTGATGTGTAGTAAGTAATTGGACCCTTGAATAGTTCAGTAATTAATAACATTGTTTTTGAGTAATCTTTTTGAGCAATGACACAAAAAACCTAGCCTGCACGGCAACATTGCAACTTTTTCCCATTACATTTCACCTGTTTATAAATAGTGTTTTTATATTGTGTTGTGGGCCGCAAACGACCACCGGGCCGCATTTTGGCTTAAAAATAAGACTAGTCTAGTAGTCCTACACATTTAGAAAGCATCACTATGAGACACTAAAGTAAAATAAACACCTCTGATGGTGTATTTAATGAAGTATCCTGTACGAATGGCTACATGAACAGTTCAAATGAATTTCTTCAAAGTATTAATCATAAATACAATATTGTCATAGGCAGAACATAAAAAAAAAATGTTTCTGATACTCTAAATACAATTTTAACATTTGAGCCCTCTAGACATGAAATGACACCCACGTAGTCACCTTCACACTTTAAAGACCTACTGAAATGGGATTTTCTTATTTAAACGGGGATAGCATGTCCATTCTATGTCTCATACTTGATCATTTTGCGATATTGCCATATTTTTGCTGAAAGAATTTAGTAGAGAACATCGACGATAATTTTGCGATATTGCCATATTTTTGCTGAAAGGATTTAGTAGAGAACATCGACGATAAAGTTCGCAACTTTTGGTCGCTAATAAAAAAGCCTTGCCTGTACCGGAAGTAGCAGACAATGTGCGCATGACGTCACTGGTTGTAGAGCTCCTCACATCTTTACATTGTTTACAATCATGGGCACCAGCAGCTAGAGAGATTCGGACCGAGAAAGCGACAATTTCCCCATTAATTTGAGCGAGAATGAAAGATTTGTGGATTAGGATAGTAAGAGTGAAGGACTAAAAGAAAAAAGAAAAAAGACGAGGGCAGTGTGAGCGATTCAGATGTTAAGAGACACATTTACTAGGATAATTCTGGAAAATCCCTTATCTGCTTATTGTGTTACTAGTGTTTTAGTGAGATTATATAGTCATACCTGAAATTCGGAGGGGTGTGGTGACCGCCAGTGTCTCTGAGGGAAGCCATGGAGGAGCCAAGAAAGTCTGCAGAAGGAACAAAATAAGCTCCGCTCATGTTTACGGTAAGAGCCGACTTATTACCACAATTTTCTCACCGAAACCTGGCGGTTGACATGTGGTAGAGAACCATGTTCGCTTGACCGCTCTGTTCCATATTAAAGCTTCACAACAAACAAAGAAACACCGGCTGTTTGTGTTGCTACAGCCGGCTGCAATACACCGCTTTCCACCAGCATCTTTCTTCTTTGTAGTATCCATTAATAATTGAACAAATTGCAAAAGATTCAGCAACACAGATGTCCAGAATACTGTGTAATTATGCGATAAAAACAGACTAGTTTTAGCCGTGATCGGTGCTGGGAGAACACGTCCGCTACCACCGGTGACGTCACGCGCACGTTTTCAACAGGATACCTCGCGGGGAATTTAAAATTGCAATTTAGTAAACTAGACCGGCCGTATTGGCATGTGTTGCAATGTTAAGATTTCATCATTGATATTTAAACGATCAGACTGCGTGGTCGGTAGTAGTGAGTTTCAGTAGGCCTTTAATCTAATGGGGCAATGCTGCCTGAGGTTCAGCCAATCGTAGGCCACGATACTGAACAGCGAGCGCTGACTGTTTTGATTTCATTTAATACTACTGTAGTATTGAAATTGTAGGTCATTTGTAATTTTTGTAGTGCGCCCCGCAGATTTTGTTTTTATAATTGGCCTGCGTCACATTTGAAAAACTAAATATAAACATGCTGTATTCGAAAATTACACAAATTTTGGGAAAAATTGTGTGTGAATACCAAAGGATGAAGGCCCCTGAAACGCATATATCAATTACCAAAATATATAAGAGTAAGGTGTTTGGCTAAAAAGTTAGTATGCTAAAATGCTAATGTTAGCATGCTAACAGTTAGCATGTGTCAAGCACCAA
The DNA here is from genome assembly GCF_033978795.1 of Nerophis ophidion. Classification (NCBI taxonomy): domain Eukaryota; kingdom Metazoa; phylum Chordata; class Actinopteri; order Syngnathiformes; family Syngnathidae; genus Nerophis; species Nerophis ophidion. The sequence goes on from NC_084617.1 coordinate 22,161,647, forward strand.
GTCAAATGACTATGACATGTTCGTCTGCAAAGTTGGCTATAAAAGTTAGCATGCTATCATTAAGCATGTGCCAAACACCAATGTATTTGAAGCTGAGGCTTTAGGCTGCAAAATTGGGCAAAAAGGTTTGCTTGCTAACAGTAAGCATGTGTCAAGCACCAATTCATATGACTCTGAAAGGTTCGCTGCCAAATTGGATTAAAAAAATAAAGTTAGCATACTGACATTTACCACGTAGTAGTGGTGTGGGAAAAAATCGATTCAAATTTAAATCGCGATTCTCATGTTGTGCGATTCAGAATCGATTCTCATTTTTTTAAAATCGATTTTAAATGTTTTGAATTTTTTAATTTATTTTTTATTTTTTTATCAATCCAACAAAACAATACACAGCAATACCATAACAATGCAATCCAATTCCAAAACCAAACCTGACCCAGCAACACTCACAACTGCAATAAACAGAGCAATTGAAAGGAGACACAAACACGACAGAGAACAAACCAAAAGTAGTGAAACAAAAATGAATATTATCAATTAAAATTTCAGCATAGCAGTGATTAAAAATCCCTCATTGACATTATAATTAGACATTTATAAAAAAAGAACAGTAGTGTCACAGTGGCTTACACTTGCATCGCATCTCATAAGCTTGACAACACACTGTGTCCAATGTTTTCACAAAGATAAAAAAAGTCATATTTTTGGTTCGTTTAATAGTTAAAACAAATTTACATTATTGCAATCAGTTGATAAAACATTGTCCTTTACAATTATAAAAGCTTTAAAAAAAAAAAATCCACTACTGTGCTAGCATGTCAGCAGACTGGGGTAGATCCTGCTGAAATCCTATGTATTGAATGAATACAGAATCGTTTTGAATTAGAAAAATATTGTTTTTGAATCGAGAATCGCGTTGAATTGAAAAAAATCGATTTATAATCGAATCGCGACCCCAAGAATCGATATTGAATCGAATCGTGGGACACCCAAAGATTTGCAGCCCTACCATGTACCAAGTTAAAAGACTGAGGTGTTCGACTGAAAAATGGAAAATAAAAAGTTAGCATGCTAACAGTTAGCATGTATCAAGAACCAAGTTATAAGACTCTCAGGTGTTCGGCTAAAAAAGTTAGTATGCTAGAATGTTAACGTTAGCATGCGAACATTTAGCATGTGTCAAGTATCAAGTCATATGAAAATGAGGTGTTCATCTGCATAATTGGGAACAAAAGTTAGCACACTGTTAGCATGCTAACAGTTGACATGTGTCCAGTACCAAATCATGGCTCTGAATTGTTTGGCTGCAAAACTGGCTCTAAAAGTTATGTTATGCCAAAATGTAGCATCTGTCAAGTACCAAGTTATATGAAACTTTGAGGCATTCGGCTGACAAATTGGCCAAAAAGGTGAGCACAGTAATGTTAGCATGTGTCAAATACAAATTCTGAAAGTGTTTGCTGCAAAATTGTCTAGAGAAGTTAGCATACTAGCATTTAGCATGCATTAAGTATCAAGCTATATGAAACTGAGGCATTCGGCTTGGCTAAATTGGTGAAGAAGTTAGAATGCTAATGTTAGGCTCAGCCCCAGGCTGCATTACTATCATTGGCTACGATACTGAGCAGTGCGGTCTGATTGTTGTGGTCTCGTTTAGTGGCCAATACAATTGTGGTAATGATGTTTTTTCTTAATTTTGCCAAATTTACGGTTGAAAATGCTGAAGCTTTGGCAAACTTCGGTAGAATATACCTTGTTGGCGATAACACAAAGCTAACATGGATGTTTAGATAGTTTAGCAGATATTGACTGACATGTATAGTTTTTAGTATCTTTACAGTAGGTGTGGTGTTCTTAGTATCTTTAATGAGTTCCCGCTTCTCTGTGAGTGCTTTGAGTGTCTAGAAAAGCGCAATATAAATCTAAGTTATTTATTTATTTATTTATGTAACACAATGTATCAAAGTGGCGCCCGCATCTTTCAGTTTGTTATAAAAAGTTTGGACACTGTTCATATAGAATAATTCCCCTATACCTCATTCCTCCAGCTACATGACCACCACCTTTGTGATCGAGGCGATGGCGGCGGCGAACGCTCAGCTGCGCTGGAAGAGGCGGGAACAGGACGAGGTGAGCTCATGATTCTTCCCCGTATGCAAACAAGCGTAGTAAGGTGTCATCTGGGCGTATGACTCTGCGTGTGCAACACGCAGGTAAATATTAAAATAAGTAAATAGGGTGGCATTAAAAACTACCAGCAGCCTCCATGCAAACAAGTAGAACTAATGCCAGCGTAAAAATGGCGGCGTCTTTCGCTAATGTGCTTGCAAGTCTTCCTCAGACATTCTCAAGCATGTATGGCAGACATCTTTTTTGTTTTACTTCACACACAAATCTACTGTATTTGTGCCAAAAGTTGATTGAGGGAACATGATGTTCATCATTACCTCTTCCTCCTGCTTAATTCCAGCAGAGCTTTATGGGTAAATATTTAAACCTGCTCTCCTTGGGGGCTGCACTTCATTGCCGTTCTGGACGTAAATGGAAAATCCTGTCCGAAGCGGTCACTGGGGGACAGGATTGAATTGTCAAGTCTTCAATCTTGTTTACTCGGACTCTGAAATGGGCTTCGACTTAATAGTCTGCTCCAGCAGGTCCTTCACAAGCATGTGGACAATCGTCCCCAGAGAGACTCCACGTTGATTCATAGCGTCTTTGCGTCTCTTTCCTCCCACTTGGTGCAAACCTGACACTTCATTGCTCTCTGCTTGGTGGATGCTTGGTGGATGCTTGGCAGTGAACCAGCAAAAGTGAACGTGCTTTGTACATTTGTTACCTAAAATGATCTACTTCACATTAGGCGCCCTCTTCTGGCTGTTTAAGGGTAGTCTTCCCATGTGGTTGAACTTGCAAGGTCTCCACTGGTGCACTTTTACTTACACTAAAGGCCTGATTTACTAAGATCCAAGTACCCCACACTAGACGGTGAATGCAAAAACTAAATCAGTGTCAACTATGAGCGTGTGTTGCGTGTGATCTACCAATCCGAAAGTGGTGCAGACCACCTACCGTATTTTTTGGATTCTAGTCGCACGTGCCGAAAATGCATAATAAAGAAGGGAAAAACCTATATAAGTCGCAACGGAGTATAAGTCGCATTTTTTTGGGGAAATTTATTTGATAAAACTCAACACCAATAATAGACATTTGAAAGGCAATTTAAAATAAATAAAGAATAGTGAACAACAGACTGAATAAGTGTACGTTATATGACGCATAAATAACCAACAAAGAACGTGCCTGGTATTTTGACGTAACATATTATGGTAAGAGTCATTCAAATAACTATAACATTTAGAAAATGCTATACGTTTACCAAACAATCTGTCACTCCTAATCGCTAAATCTGATGAAATCTTATACGTCTAGTCTCTTACGTGAATGAGCTGCGACTTATAGTCTGAAAAATACGGTAATTTAAATGAGAAATACTGCGCACATTCATGTGTGCGATGTGTTGAACCAGCAGCACACATCTATAATCTGTAACACCTTTCCAGAATCCCAATCAAGACAGCAGAAATTTTTTAGCACAGTGACACTTCATTCTGTGTCCCAGGCTGTGGATCGCATCACCAGCGCATTTGTGTGTCTGGAATGACTCAAACGCAAGAAAATGCATAATGAAAGACATTTTTTCAGTTAGGAGATACAGTAACATATTTCCTAAATAAAAATAAAAAAATGCTAGCAGACACCAAAACGAAGGAATTGAATTCATTTTAATCAGCTCCTTAAATCATCCAGCAGCAATAAGATAATAAAAGCAAATTGCTGAATAGATGTCTAATATTTCATGTTTGACTGTCCAAAAATGTTCACACACACGGAGGATTGTCGTTTGTCCATCGTCTGTACAGCGCGAGCACTGATCCTGCAACCATGTGAAACTGTCAGTTTGCATGTCCTTCTGACACGTGCTTAAAAAAAACAATTAAATAGTGGTCGCATAACTGTGTTGATAAATCACACTGCTTGTGCTGTGTAATCATATCCGCATTTTCTACTACCAGTCGTGTGGGCATTTTGATGATCTTATATTTTGCATATTAATGAAGACAGATACAAAAAATGGATTCCACGCCTTTATTCTGCTCACGTAACAGTTGCAATCAACTTTGAACACCTTTAGTAGACCAGTTTTGCGTGTGTTATCAGGTTTGCACCTGTTTTAGTACATGCAAACGTTTAGTAAATCAGGCTCTTCGTCTTTTGACTTGTGCGTTGACACCTAGAAGTACGGTTGTCAGTACGTGAATGTTTCAATCAAAACTAACAAATGCTGAGTTTGCAGTGATGTACAATACCAGCCTCTACGGCTGGGCAATTTGGCTAAGAACTGTTTAATATCGGTTGATATCGATAATTATTTATATTTTTGACCTATGGAAAATAAGGACCAGGAGAAAAATTTATGAAATGTAAAAATGTGTTTCAAATGTCAAGGAAATGTCAACACAAGCATGGAAAACAATCAATTAAACAAAATTGTAAAATCATATTGAACACTTAACAGTAGCCTCTTAAAATGAGGGTGCACAATTAAGCGTGAAAAAAATCTAAAAGTGTAACAAAATAGTGCAAAGTGTGAAAAGGTAAACATAGAGAAACCTCAGAAGAACTATTTTCTGCAGGTTTAGTGCCAGGAAGTGACAGCTGTGCTCTAAAGGGTGAGCGCGGCTAAGGTGGTGTGGTATTGCCGGCCTTGCATTATTTACAAACCACGTTGGTCTGACTTCAGTCCCTTTTTGAAAAAACAAACAACAAAAAAACAAACAAACAAACAAACAAACTGCCAGACAGTCCAGGTGACAATTCTCTTTCATCCACAATTTCTTCATTTTGACTCTCTTCTCACTCCTTGCAAAGAATCAACCGCCATACAACAAGATGGCCCAACTAAACTTGATAGTTGATACTGTTACCTGATTGGCTTTTAGCATGTCACTCCCACTGATCAGTGATGATTTCCTGTGTTAATCAGTTACCAGAGAGCGAGTTTTCATGCTACCAACTTTGTTTCGCAAATTCCGCTTTCTTGCGACGAAGAAAAAATAAATGTGCATAGTTTTTATGGAACACGTTTTATATTGATTACGTATCTGTCGCGATAAATATTTATCGTTTTATCGCACAGCCTCCATAGTCGCCGTCATCTTGGCTATGTACTGGAAGAGTCGGGCCTACCAAACAAAAAGTGCCAACTCATTTTGGAGCAGGGATCTAGTGAGTACAATTCACCATTAAAATGGAGAGAGGGCAAATATTGCGATCACAATTTGTACAAGGATGGTAATACATTTTGTGCGCTGTCAGAGTTCACACACTCAGTCAGCACACAGTGTACCAGGGATGTGCAGGCAGGGTAAGCAGGTGAGGCAGAGCATCACATATATTGGGGGAAAAAAAACTAAATAAATATGAATATTTGTCCATTAAACTGTTAGGACTGTATGATTTAAAAGCACTTAAATATTTGAGTAAAAATCAATAAGTTTGCTCACAGCAATCAGGAGGCTTCAGCATGTGTTTTTGCTTCACGTGTGCATGTGTTTGTGTAAGAGGGGATGGCTTACTGCCTGTCTGCTTGCACAATGTCGCTAGAATAATGTTTGTGGATACATTTTTACACCATGAATTTCTAATTTGTATAATTTCTAAATCGGACTCTACTTTAATCGGACTCTAAAATGGAGAAAAGCGAAGCTGGAGGCTCTATTTTTCCCACACAGAGAGGCGAGGGGGCGATCGATCGAGCAAATACAATGTTTAACCAGTGTTTTTTGTAACAACTTTATCCATAGCGTTATCAGTAGCCAGAGGAGCCTGTTCAGTGCTAGACTGCTTCATCCCAAGTGCAGGACTAATAGACTCAAGAACTCCTTTGTCCCACACGCCATTAGACTGTACAACTCCTCTCTGGGACGGGGGACGGGGGTATTAGGATGACAGGGGATGCAAAACATTAACAGTGCAAAACGTTTTCATAACATGGTCACTACTGCCTACTTTGTCTTGTTATATTCTTATTTTACTGTTATATTGTTATTCCCATTGTTTTTATTCTTTTTGTAATATTTCTCTATTTTGTTTCCTTTTAAACCCCCATTATTTACTTTTTACTTTTTTCTTTAAATTGATCTCAACTCTGTACACTGCTGCTGGAATTTTAATTTTCCTGAAGGAATCAATAAAGTACTATCTATCTATCTATCTGTCTGTCTGTCTGTCTGTCTGTCTGTCTGTCTGTCTGTCTGTCTGTCTGTCTGTCTGTCTGTCTGTCTGTCCGTCCGTCCGTCCGTCCGTCCGTCCGTCCGTCCGTCCGTCCGTCCGTCCGTCCGTCCGTCCGTCCGTCCGTCCGTCCGTCCGTCCGCCCGCCCGCCCGCCCGCCCGCCCGCCCGCCCGCCCGCCCGCCCGTCCGTCCGTCCGTCCGTCCGTCCGTCCGTCCGTCCGTCCGTCCGTCCGTCCGTCCGTCCGTCCGTCCGTCCGTCCGTCCGTCCGTCCGTCCGTCTGTCTATCTATCATAACAAACATGGCATTGGTAATACAGGAAACATGGCGTTGGTGTTTTTTTTTTGTCAGATGCAAAAACAATGTTTTATATGTTCATCAAGGTATATTGTCCCATGTCACAAAGGTGTAGCGAATACTGTATTTTTTGGACCACAAGGCACACCAGATTATAAGGCGCATTAAAGGGGTCTTATTCAGATTTTTTTCGTACATGTAAGACACTTCCATGTGATCTACATAACATGTAATGGTGGTTCTTCAGTCATAAAGTTCAAAACCATCTTCAAGCCATTTTGTTAGCGTCTCTTAAGGATGCACTGTTTGTGGGCAGTCTTATTTACCTGACCCGACTTCGACAGCGTCTTCTCCCTGTGATTTATGTTGTGCTGGTAGTTTTTGGCGATTCCATAGGGAGTCTACTGACAGATATAAGTTAGAACTGTACGCTACTTAATATTATAAATGACAACAGTGGATGATTAATGCGCAACAACAAGAGGATAGAGAAAAAGAAGCTTATTGAGTATGGCGCGTCCTACAATGGCGGACTTGTGCACTTTTTCGTGACTCATGCAGATCCCAAATACACATCAGGAAGTACCAATAGGTAAAAAAAAAAAAAGTTGGTTTTGCAGAATATTGCGAAACAAAATATCAGATAATGTCTCCTAATAGGTGCCATTTTGGGGTCCTTATAATAATATACTTCTAATAATAATAATAATAATATACATATGTTGAAGCACAGACAATCCATCAAGTGCTGTGGTTTTGTAGCTTACCAAATTAGTACTAAACAGATTTTTGAGTGCTGTGTGTAATGTTCTGTATTCTCAATGAAACATCAAAGTTTTGGTCTTGCTTGCTAGCGTCTTCTTGCAGTCCACACGTATCTCTTCTGTGTGACTGCCATCTACCGGTCACACTTATCATTATGACATGTACCCAATAAAATAGCTTTGAGGTCGGTATGCATAACCAGAGTTAATACGTACATTAGGCGCTTCACGTTATAAGGTTCATGGTCAATTTTTAATTTTTTAATTTATTTTTGTATTCTTTTTTTTAAAAACATTCCCTGTCTAGCCAAATCATATTGTTGATGTATTTGCTCTACGTATCTACTTTACAAAGGAGATGTGTGGGAAACTTCTCTTGCTGCCTTATTGTATATGACTTTATTAAATGGATTTATTTAATGTTTGGCGCCAGAGGGGATAGGAAGAAAGAAAAAAAAAAGACAGAGGGGATAGGAAGAAAGAAAAAAAGAAGACAGAGGGGGAAATTGCGGGGATAAAACAGAGACGACAACAACAAAAACAGAACAACATCAGGAAATTTTAAATGTACAAATATGATACAAAAAATAACAGCAAAGAAGCAGTTAATGGGGGGAAAAAAAGTACCACTGATAGTCACACACACACACACACACACACACACACACACACACACACACACACACACACACACACACACACACACACACACAAATTGTGGTGAAATTAATCTCTGCCTTTGACTCATCCCCTTGTTCCACCTCCTGGGAGGTGAGAGGAGCAGTGAGCAGCAGCGGTGGCCGCGCTCTAGAATCATTTTAGTGATTTAACCCCCAATTTCAACACATGATGCTGAGTGCCAAGAAGGGAGGTAATGGGTCCCATTTTCATATTCTTTGGTATGACTCGGTCGGGCTTTGAACTCACGACCTACCGATCTAGTAACTAGTAATAACACAAAAATGACAATGAACATTATTGCACTAAAAATGGAGCAATACAAGTACCAATAGAAATAACACTATTGATAAAAAATAATGATAATTACTTCTATCAATTATACAATTGCTTTAAATGCAACAATACATAAATGTAGTGAATAAATTACAAAAGAAAGCAAGTAAATGGGGAGAAGAAAAAAGAGTGGACAATATTAACTTTGTGGATTGTTATAGTAAAACTAGGTTCAGGTTTATCTGTGTGCTGTATTTTACCAAGTTTCCCTCGGTGTGGGTACAACGTTATGTTTGATGAAATGTGATTATATGCATGGGCGTTTGTGTGTGTGTATGTATGTATGTTTGTACAGTGAATTTGTGTATGTGCGTGCGTGCGTGGCGTATGTACCTGTCCATTTTTGAGAAAATTAAAGTATTTTAAGTATGCCTTATAGTCTGAAAAATATGGTGTAACAAATGATGACTTCCTATCAATAGTTTTATCAAACATCTATGAACAAGCTTATGGGCGTGTCTGGTGGGACATGCCAAAGTTAATTGGGCGAAAATGCAGTCGTTAATAAGTTATTTAATGTTTCTGTGTGGCCGGGTAGCAAAAGCGTCACTGACCAGCACGGTCCCGAACAGGTGGTTGGGGACCACTGCCCTAGATTAAAGTATGACGCTCTTTTGCCGGGGGTTTTAAGAGTGGTACTGTCTTGGTTAAACCCAGAATTATTTGACTTGACTTATCTCCAAGGCTGTGACTTATGTACTCAAAAGTACGCATAGTAAGTCTATAAAAGTGTGCAAGTGTCACAGTCCAAGTCACATGAAAAGTTTACACAAATCAGGTGACAGCCTGATAGTCTGGCAATATTGTAAGCACACACACACACACCCACACACACACACACATACACACACACACATTGTGTGACCTTGTCAGACTGCATGTTAAGTGGCGCTGATGACATCACAAACATTATTTGATGCAGAGCGAGGTGCACATGCTGGATGTGAATCATTTAGTCGCTCGTTCTGCACGATTCGTCCCAGCTGTTAAGTCATTTCCAGCTGTCCAATGTCCCCTTTTCCCCTTCGCCACCCTCCCATCTCCATCTGCATCCTGCACACAGCAAATAAACGCTCTTAACAGACTGGAGTTTATAAACTTGTGTTTTTCCATAGATCAACGACAACGACTCCACCTCGGACTATTCGGATGATGACGTCACAGGAAGGGGGCGGTCTGAGCCAGAGACGAAGCCCATCCTGTCTGTCCGTAAGTTCTATGTTGATAAATGAAGCATCATCAGCTTAAACCAGGGGTGTCCAAGATTTGGCCCGGTGGCTAGTTACAACCCACCTCACATTTAAAAAATACTGTTAAAAAAAGTGGAATAAAAGAGCAAATAGGTGAAATGTAACAAGGACATTTTTAAATTTATAAAAACACAAAGCTGCCATGCAGGCTTTTTTGTACAAAACTGTCATTGCTCAAAAAAAACAAAAAAAAACTGGATTGACCTGAAGTTGAGCTGGAGATTTCAGCTTTGAAGTAAAAATAGTATTTATTGATTATTTTTTAACACCTTTATGAGTGGATGCTTTTTGAATCCAAGAGACCTTAAAGCAGACTTTTTTTTGAACAGTCATTGTTCAAAAAATAATGAACCTTCAGCAATGTTGTTTTGAATTATGGACCTATTTAAAGGGGAACTGCACTGTTTTTTATTTTTTATTTTTCCTACGGTTCACAATCTTTATGGCGAAAGATGGATTTTTTTTAATACATTCTAAATATTAAATTAACGTAAATAAAAGTCTGCTTACAGTGGAGCCAATGGGAGCTCCACTATTCAGTCCATAAAATTCAATAAATAAACATTCAAAAAGTGCCAACAGTACTCAATTTACATTTCGTGCCTTGAATATTAACCAAGTATTAGTGATGATATTATAATAAACACTAATGCAGGCAAACTATTTATAGCGGTGCCGTGATCACTTCCTGTGTGCGGATGTTGACATCAAGTGGTAAGGTGCTCCTCCCTTCCCTTCTCCCTGCAAGTTTATTCTAGATCATAAATCATCCCTCTCACTGGAAAATAAATGGCTGAAAAAAATTATCAGACAAGTTGGTACTTTGCTTTTAGTACTTGGGACTGACGAGGACGACACAAAAAGCACTTGTTCCCGCCCCCACACCGCCCAGCCCCTTTCTTCGCAAAGAATATGAGACATTTTTCACCTAAATGGGAATACATGAAAATCCTAGCAGTCGGCATCCTAATGACAGCAGACTTTTTACAGTAAGTGATGTTTTCATGAAGTCTGCAGTGAGCAGAAATCAGTGATGAAGAAAAAAATACAAACGTAATGATGCCTTTTTAAAATTAATGCGCCGCGTATGCTTACAATGATCAAAATGCGTAAATATGAAATGTTATTATATAAATGTGCCCATTTACTACATTACATATATGCTTACATCATGTGTGTATAAAACCATAATTGAGGTATTTTGACGTTTTTTTTAAGGGTTTTTAGGCACAATTGCACAGCTCCCACAGGCTCCATTGTTAGCAGACTTTTGATAAAAAATATTTAGAATGCATGAAAAAATATCCATCCATTGTCATGTCTTTCATTATTATTGTGAACGATAGGCAAAATTCCTAAAAAATTCTGTTCCCCTTTAAAGCTCCATTTGCTTCACATCAAATATTCAATTTGAGGAGATTATTTGGGGAAAATTGTCCATATTTTGTTCTTTGCAAAAAAAAGGCCGCAAAACATTAAAGGAAAATGTTACGTTAACGGATATGTCTGAAGTTAAGTGTTGAAAGTAAAAAAAAAGTAATATTAATGACATACATTTATGATTTTAATGACTAATGATTAATGACCCCTTTTGGGTCCCCCAGACCTTAATGTTCACTGAAATTGAGGGAAGCCTTAATAGTCACTGTATATTGTATTGGTTTTGAAAATGAAAACGTATCAAAATGGCCCCTGCATGCTTTGATATTACAGTGTGCGGCCCTCTGTGGAAAAAAAGTTTGTAGTTTAACTAGAGTTCTGCTAACATGGCCCCTTTCTGTTTTCCCAGAGCGGTCAGGAGGTCACGGGGACCATTTCGACATTGCTGAGCGCGTGGAGATGGGTCAGATGGCCTCTATGTTCTTCAACAAAGGTAAACGTTCGTGCCTGCCGCATCACGCCATTCACATTCCTTTCTAGAGGAACAGTCTAGAAAGGAGGGTTCTACCTGTCCACTGTCTCCACAAAGGAAGAGGCCGTAATTATTAAAGGAAGACGTGCCTCTGGTCATAATTACCTGTGGGAGACCTAATCGAGGCTAATAATTCCTACACTGTGTGTGCGTGCGTGCGTACAAGCTGTACTGCTGGCAAAGACGTTGAGGCTGCTCTTTCCTACCTGAGTGATTAAGGAGCTAATGAGCCCTCGGCCAAATGTAGACTGGGAGCTGTGTGCCCCTCATCAGCAACATGGTGGCAGCCTTGTCCTTCTCCTGACTCCTCCCCCCTCCTCGTCTGTCCACCTGCATCGCGCTAAGCTCCTTTTCAAGCGCACGTCTGAGACTCTACGGTGTGTCGCGGCGCTCGTCATTGTCGCACAAACGAGGGAACAGCTAAAGGTCAGACTGTGGCGGACAGCGCCCGCACCTCACATGGCCAGCAGGTGGAGCTCCTGGTGCACAGGCAGCCATGTTAGCGCCCTGATTTGCACTCAGCCTCTCGTTCGTCACCACGCCAGGTCCTCACGTGTGAGCCGCCATGATGGTGTACAGGTGACAGGCTGAGGTACTGATAGCGTTGTTAGGCTTCATGATGAAAGGACAAATAATTGTCTCACATACTAGTTTTATTTGTGAAATTAATTACATTATATGGCGCTTTTTGTCTAAAACTCAAAGCGCTGAAACCCATTATCTTCATTTAAAGCTAAATTTAAACCAATGTGGGGGGCAGTGGGAGCAACATGGAACCCTCAAGTTGCTGGAATGGCTGCTCTACAAACTGAGCAATGTTGCTCAGTTGAACAGTTAATTATGAACCGGAGACAAATAGCGTTCATTTATACTGCTTAATAAATGTCATTGTACCTGGGTTATATCGTTTGCGGCCCTAAAAGTAGCAGTTTTGCTCATTCAAAGTGTTTTTTTTTTTTTACCACAGCGCCATCTGCTGCAAACTGACTGTAACGACCAAATGTAAAAATGAAATGATTGTTTTAAATGGATCCCTACCAATATTTATGACGTCTCATTGGCCCATGCCAAACCTTTACCAAGTTAGTAGTTTGTACAACATCCTGCTAACCAACAAACCTTTAAGAAGGACTGTACTGTTTTGGAATTTTGCCTGTCATTCACAATCCTTACGTAAAATGAGCGTTATGTAAGACTGGGGAAGGAGACGGCACAACAACAGGATATTAAGATCAACAAGTTTATTGAGTGCTTGATGATTACATTGAGTGTGTATGCTACAATGTGTGGAAAGTATCCTATGTAATACCATAAGGTTTGTTGAGGTGCGTGTTGGGTGTTCAGCGTCCAAGTCCAAGGGGGGAGAAGCCACGGGTCCGAGGTCCGAGCGGGGGCCGAAGGCAGGAGAGAGAAGTCTGTAGGTCCAAAACGGGGTCAAGGATCAGGGAGAGCAAAACAAAGTCCAGGAGGGAAAAGCGGCAGCGGAGGTACACAGCAACGGCTGAGTTACGGGCACTACGGGGAGAGCGAGAGACAAAATAGAATCAGGGAACAAAGGCAAAAGGAAACAAGCAAACGAGCGAGATCAGGAGGGAAGTCAGAGACGCGAAGCTTACTGTGAACAGAGCTACGTTCCGACGAAGAGAGGTCAGTGACAAGGCTCTTTATCCTGTTGTCCTTCAGTAAACCCAGATGCGTTGATTACCAATCGGCTCCGGCTGCGGCATAGAGTGGGGGCGGTCTGTGCAGCGAGCACGGGGGCGTGTCTGGCAGCGCTTACAGCGGAGCTTCTAGGTGCTCCCGCAGAAGAGGGAAAAACAGACTGCGCGTACGGCAAGTACGAGGTGGCTTACAATGCAGCTAATGAGACTACACTATTGCGTCCATAAAACCTTTGAAAAAACATTGAAAAACTGCCAACAGTACTCAATTTATATGTCGCGATCTGAATAATAACAAAGTATTAGCGGAATTGCTAAAATCACTGCTGCATCGCCTCTGAGCTGGTGAAAATTAATTCTACATTATAAATCATGCCTCTCAGCTGGATAGTAAAAGGTTGTGGACATAAAGCGAGAAGTTGGTCAACTTTGACACAAAGACATGAAAAAATACTTGATTTTCAGCTATTTTTTTATAACAACCTCCGGGTGGATTATTAACCATTTGTCTAAATGGGAATATGTAAACATCCCATCAGTTGGCATCCCATTGAGAGCAGACATTGTGCCGTAAGTGAATGTTTTACTATATTCATAGTAGGCCAGGGCAATATGGCCTAAAAATAAAATCCTCTCTGGTCGGCAAGAGCGTATGACGCTACACGCGCGACAGTAAGTGACGTATGTAAGAAGGCGGGTTTGTTTTCCGTCTCTGTGAGAAGGAACGAAGAAATGCCAGTAATGTAATGCCCGCACATAAAAGCAACTGTGTGAGAACATATAATTGAATATTACGATATAGTCATTTTCTATATCGCACAGAGACAAACCTGCGATATATTGTTTATATCGATATATCGTCCAGCCCTACCTAAGCCTAATTCATAGTTTGTATTTCTTGTTAAGCACTTGACAATAGAGCTACATGATGCTTAGTGTATCACTAAACTGGATCTGTTTATCACTCAGCTTCAAAAACTTGTAAATCATCCTCCTTATATTCTGGATCAAAAATAAAAGTTTCTGGATCATCATTTGTCCCAAAGGAGTCTTTGTTGTTGAAGGGAAAAGCGAACGTTGTAATGCGTCTGTGAAATTAATACGCCACCGTATGCTAGAAATGAGCAGAATACGTGAATATTACATGTTATTACGAATGTTACTACATTACATATATACTTACAGTGTGTATATAAAACCTTAATGGAAGCGTTTTGATGATTTTTAGAGTGTTTTATGGGCGGAAAATAGTGAATCCAATTGATTCCATTGTTGGATGACTCTTGCTAGTGTTTATTTACAAGTTAGAATGCATAAAAAAAAAAAAACATGTGTTCTTGTCTTACAGTACATAAGGATTGCGAATGATAGGCTAAATTCTCCAAAAAGTGCCGTTCCACTTAACATAAACGTCTGCCTGCCACTTTATCCTTGTAGAGGTGGGTAAAGTAGCCATAATTTGTGCTCAAGTAAGAGTACTCTTACTTGAGTGTTGTAATATGACTCAAGTAAAAGTTGAAAAGTAGTCCTCAAAATAATTTATTAAGTAAATATTCAGTGTAAAACTACTCAAGTACTGAGTAACTTCTGATTTATTTAGTAGTCATTTGTGCAAACGTAAAACATGTAATACAAAAGATGCACTTTTTACAGTCACTTGTGAGGTTATAACTGGGCTAATGTCAGCATATATGAGCTAAAAGATAAAAACATCTATAATTTCCTGCAACATGTTTTCTCTCATTGGAAGTGGAATTCTTGTAGGCTTAAATGTGAAAATTTCTACTGACACACATGATATAAAGGTAAGTAAACATTGTTTAGAGTTGTGCTGCCTCTCGTTGCACGCCGTACTTTAATGCAAATAATCACTTTTTTACATTGTGTAGTTCGTGTGCGGTCATGTGATTGCCAGGCTTGTGTTTGGTGAAATGGAGTCAAAGGTCACTAGTGCTTACGTTGGACTGGTTAAGCAGAGTCATGTGAAAGTGCCCACCTGAAGAAATGTCTCTAACAAGCCAAAACAATAAGTATCTTCAAACAGTAACCAATAGATTAATTTAGAAGTAAAAGTAGCCTTTCTTTTTCGCAAAAGTATTCAAATTAGGCAAAAAGTATATTTCAATAAAACTGCTGTGACAAGGAAGATATATCCATAAAGGTACTTCAGTAAATGTAACAGAGTAAATATCGTGCATTACTACTGGGATGGAGGCAATTAGTTCACCCTGGTCAACCCCCGTGTGCACAGCTGACAAAGATCAGTATAAAAACACATTTAATCAAACGGAACCAAAATCATTCCAACAGACAAGATTGTGTTGTCCCACTCAAGAGATGTGTGGATTTATTCCAAAGCGACTCTTGCAAAAGTCTAAATTGCAAAGGATTATGGGTGTGTGGAGACAGATGTTAGCTTCTGATAGTCACTTCTTCCTCTTTTTGGGGAGCGGCAGCTCTAAAGTCACCAAAAAGACACGAGCAGTGTTGTCTTTGCATCCCTGCAACAATTGTCCTCATGTTGATCCTAATGATATTATATATTTATTATCATGGCACCTTGGAACACTCAATGCCACTTCAAATATGAAATACTTATCAGTTTGGGAAATGGGCCAAAAGTTATACTTAACAAAAACGTAAATGCTTAAAGACTTGTTTTTGCTCCCATTTGTCATGAGTTGAACTCAAAGATGTAAAACTTTTACTATACCTGTATACACAAAATACCTATTCCTCTCAAATATTGTTCACAAATCTGTGTTAGTGAGCATTTATTTGCCAAGATAATCCATCCCACCTAAGAGGTGTGGCATATCAAGATGCTGATTAAACAGAATGATTATTGCACAGGTGTGTCTTATGCTGCCCACAATTAAAGGCCATGGGCGATGCCCCCACCTGGCTGTAAATGGGACATATCCTGTTTTTTATTTGCTAATAACTAATATGTTTTGAAGCGGTCAAAGAATTGTAGCTTGTGGGATTTGGGGAATTATTGACATACTTAGAGGGAAATTACCATACAAAACGATAATTATCTACATATGGCAATACTGAATTTCTGTATTGATACAAGGCCAGACTCTAGTCCAACAAACCCGAAATTTCCCGTAATTGAACATGATCTAACCAAATCGAAGAAAGAACATAGCAACCATAATTAACCAATAATTATTTTTTAACAAATAATCGAAAAAAGAAAAGTCTTTTGGGGAAAATTGAAACATTGTAAACAATGACTATAGTTGAGGTGAGTATGTTTTAAACAAAGTACGAGTAATGTTTTTCTAGCTACTTGATCGGCTACTCTAGTGGTCACAATTGTTCGTCACAATTTCCCCACAGACGGGAAGAGTTTTCGTCGTAAATATTGGACAAGTTAAATTCTTATTCTTATTCAGCTCATTATTGGGACAAATTGACTCTTAACACACCTCAGACCTCAAGACAATCTTATTGGGTGTTTGACGTCTTTGGTCAGGAGGGAGAACAGCGCGATAGTCTTTCTGTGTACCTCACTTTATATATCTAGTGTTCTATTTACATATCCAATGTTCTATTTACACCAGGGGTGTCCAAACGTTTTCTAGAGAGGGCGGCATATATGAAAAAAATTGGGGATGCGAAGGCCGCTTTGATACAATTTGTACTTTGATGATATGAAAAGCTATATAATATAGGTCAATCAATAAACTATTTGAGCACATCTCTTAGCTTTGTGTTATTGCTAACAAATCGTATTTATGTATTTGTGCTCTAAATTAAGCATTTTTAAGCATAAGAATTGCCTTAAAAATCTATAAATATCAATTCTACAGTAGTATCGTGGCCACTGATTGGCTCAGCCTCAGCCAGTGTTTACTAACATGAGCGTGCTAATTGCTTAAACAATTTTGCAGCCAAATATCTTGGATTCTTTTAACTTACTTGACAAATACTAACATTAGTGTGCTGCCTCTTTTAGACCAATTTTGCAGCTGAATGCCTCAAACTTGTATAACTTACTTGATACATGCTAAATGTTAACATGCTAATGTTATCATGCTAGCATGCTAACATTTACATGCTAACTTTTTTTGTGTGTGCTATTTTTGCAGCTAAACACCTCAGAGTCATAAGACTTGGATCTTGATGACATTGCTAACTATTAACATGCTAGCATTTTTGCCAGTTTTACAGCCGAACATCCCAGAGTTAAATAACTTTGTAGTTTACACATTCTGACTTAGCATTTATGTTCCGGTAGTGCATTTCAGCAGCTTGCATATTTTATTTTTTTGTCCAACCCAGGATGTTTTTATTTTGTTTTTAAAATGTGTTACGGGCCAATAAAAAAGAAATAGCTAGCGGCCGCACTTTGGACACCCCTGATTTACATATCTGTGTTAAGTGTTGTATTTACCTATCTGACGTGCTATAAATATTTTATTGAGCTGTTTAATATGCAATTAATGTGTATTTACATGTCTAACGTTGCATTTACCTGTCTAATGTGCTATAAATGTTGCAAATTATAGGTCTAATGTGCTGTAAATGTTGCAAAATATAGGTTTAATGTGCTATTAATGTTGCATTCATAGGTCTAATGTGCCATAAATATTGCATTCATAGGTCTAATGTGCTATAAATGTTGCAAGTTATAGGTCTAATGTATTATAAATGTTGCAAAATGTAGGTCTAATGTGCTATAAGCTTTGCAAATTATAGGTCTAATGTGCTATAAGCTTTGCAAATTATAGGTCTAATGTGCTATTGAGGTGGAAAATTATAGGTCTAATCTGCTACAAATGTTTGCAAATTATAGGTCTAATGTGCTATAAATGTTGCACATTATAGGTCTAATGTGTTATAAATGTTGCAAATTATAGGTCTGTGTTTTAAATGTTGCATTTATAGGTCTAATGTGCTATAAATGTTGCAAAATGTAGGTCTAATGTGCTATAAGATTTGCAAATTATAGGTCTAATATGCTATTGAGGTGGCAAATTATAGGTCTAATTTGCTACAAATGTTGCAAATTATTGGTCTAATGTGCTATAAATGTTGCAAATTATAGGTCTAATGTGTTATAAATGTTGCAAATTATAGGTCTAATACGCTATAAATGTTGCAAATTATAGGTCTAAAATGCTATAAATGTTGCAAATTATAGGTCTAATGTGTTTTAAATGTTGCATTTACAGGTCTAATGTGATATAAATGGTGTATTTATAGGTCTAATATACTATAACTGTTGTGTTTTTAGGTCTAATGTGCTATAAATGTTGTATTTACAGGTCTAATGTGCTATAAATGTTGTATTTACAGTTGTAATTTGCTATAATTGTTGCAGAGTATAGGTCTGATGTGCTATAAATGTTGCAAAATATAGGTGCAATGTGCTATAAACATTGCAAATTATAGGTCTAATGTGCTATTGAGGTTGCAAATTATAGGTCTAATGTGCTACAAATGTTGCAAATTATAGGTCTTATGTGCTGTACATGTTGCAAATAAAAGGTCTAATGTGTTATAAATGTTGCAAATTATAGGTCTAATATGCTATAAATGTTGCATTCATAGGTCTAATGTGCTATAAATGATGCAAATTATAGGTGTAATGTGCTATAAATGTTTTTATAGGTCTAATGTGCTATATGTGTTGTAGTTATAGGTCTAATGTGTTATAAATGTTGTATTTACAGGTCTAATGTGCTATAAATGTTGTATATACAGGTCTAATGTGCCATAATTTTTGTAAAGTATAGGTCTAATGTGTTATAAATGTTGTATTTACATGTCTAGTGTGCTGTAAATGTTGTATAAACCTGTCTAATGTTCGATTTACATGTTTAATGTGCTATAAATGTTGTATTTACATGTCGAGCCAGTGAGCTGCGTCCTGCATATGTTTGTGTGTTTACAAGGTGGCACCTCTCTGCTTTGTCCTATTTGCTTATTTTTAGGGACAAAGTGTCTGTGTCGTTGCCGCCTCAGGGCTCGGCTCCATTTAGACTCAATTTGTGACACTGTGAATCATCCGTTCATCAAACTTTCCCTCTGATATTTCCCCAGCAGACAGATTTGAATGTGAGCGCAGCAAGGTTAATGAGGTGGAAGTCTCTCCAGCGCCTCAGATGAGTCATTTATTTGTGACCAAGCACCTTCAGTATTTTATTTCTTTTTCATTCTAATGTTAGCTTATTGTCATATACCAGTGGTTCTCAATTATTTTCTCTCGTGCTCCTTTAAGGGACATCATTTTTGGATCTCCCAAAGGATCCCACTTTCTTTGAAAAGTACTATTGGTTACACAATTTTAACGAAAACCACAACAAAAAACGATCTCATAAGCCTCGTGCTCACCTTAATGCGGTAATACATCCGCCCCCCGGTGATGAGAACTTAATTTGAATGTTGCTTCGCTGCTGGGTGGCTGTAATGGCGGCTGTCATTCATGGGCGTCCTGCTGATGGACGATGACTACACCTCTCTCTCCTCCGCCCAGACACATTTTGCAGAACGAGCGAGCGCCTGTGGCTCACGATAATTGGGAAATATTAGTTAACATAGCGACGATGGTTATCATCGCCACGCTCATGCTGAGCTCATCCACCTCGTCTGTGTTGATACATGGCTGAAGTTATCACTCTTTTAGCTAAAAAAAAAAAAAATCTACAGGCCGCACACAGTCCACTGGTTCACCTTGGATTTGTTTGGATTAAGAAAACTGTAATTCCCATAGGAAACAAATACCTTTATACCACAGGTGTCAAACTCAAGGCCTGGAGGCCAGATTTGGCCCACCACATATTTTATGTGGAAATAAAACTACTTAATCAACGAATACATATTGTAAAAAGAAATTATGTTTTGGCAGAAAAAAATACATGCATGCATCCATCCATCCATTCATCTATTTTCTACCGCTTATTCCCTTTGGGGTCGCGGGGGGCGCTGCTGCCTATCTCAGCTACAATCCGGCGGAAGGCAGTGTACACCCTCACAAGTCGCCACCTCATCGCAGGGCTACATGCATGCAATTGCATATATTTCTATTCAGCATGTAATATTGTAAAAAAATATATTATCCTTTTTGTTTCTTAAACCAAAAATATTCAAATATCTGATTGACTTGGGTATGAACCTGTGATAATGTTGTTCATGCTACTAATATACTGTTTGTTACATTTGTTTGAATTTGGGTTGGAGGGTAGTTAATGTGTAATAATAATGAACTATTAGACTTGTCCAGGGTGTACCCCGCCTACCGCCCGAATGCAGCTGAGATAGGCTCCAGCATCCCGCGCGACCCAATGAGACAAGCGGTAGAAAATGGATGCAATGGTTTGTTTTGTTTTCATGTTAGCATTTAAATGCCTACTGAAATGAGATTTTCTTATTTAAACGGGGATAGCAGGTCCATTCTATGTGTCATTCTTGATAATTTCACAATATTGCCATATTTTTGCTGAAAGGATTTAGTAGAGAACATCCACGATAAAGTTTGCAACTTTTGGTGCTGATAAAAAAGCCTTGCCTTTAACGGAAGTCGCAGACGATGACGTCACAAGCAGCAAGAGCTATTCGGACCTAGAAAACGACAATTTCCCCATTCATTTGAGCAAGGATGAAAGATTCGTGGATGATGATATTGATAGCGAAGGACTAGAAAAAATAAATAAATAAAGTTAAAAAAAAAAGCCGATTGCATTGGGACGGATTCAGATGTTTTTAGACACATTTACTAGGATAATTCTGGAAAATACCATATCTTTCTATTGTGTTGCTAGTGTTTTAGTGAGATTAAATAGTACCTGATAGTCGGGGGTGTGTGTCCACGGGTGTCTTGAGGCCAGTGTCTGAGGGAAGTCACGGCAGATACAAGGATGGCGCAAACTCCACAGATCTCCGGTAAGAGGCGACTTTTTACCACAATTTTCTCACCAAAAACTGCCGGTTGACAAGTGGTTGGGCACCATGTTCGCTTGACCGCTCTGATCCATAGTAAAGCTTCACCTCGGGGAATTTTAAACAAGGTATCACCGTGTGTTTGTGTGGCTAAACGCTAAAGCTTTCCAACTCCATCTTTCTACTTTGACTTCTCCATTATTAATTGAACAAATTGCAAAAGATTCAGCAACACAGATGTCCAGAATACAGTTTAATTGCGCGATGAAAAGAGATGACTTTTAGCCGCAAATGGTGCCACGCTAATATTTCCTGACAGTCCGTGACGTCACGCACATGCATCATCATTCCGCGACGTTTTCAACAAGAAACTCAGCGGGAAATTTAAAATTGCAATTTAGTAAACTAAACCGGCCGTATTGGCATGTGTTGCAATGTTAATATTTCATCATTGATATATAAACTATCAGACTGCATGGTCGGTAGTAGTGGGTTTCAGTAGGCCTTTAAGCTGGCGCCATTCAGTTTGTGAGTTTATGAAAGTGCAGTTATCATTGACTGTTTTTCCATCGTTTTAAATTTAAATGTTACACTAACCATCAAATAAACTTAAACCATAACAATTAGTTGTTTTACCACGAGTATCAATGTTACCGTTTTTATCGCTACAGTTTTAAATATCAACAATATATTTTTTTATGGCTAGTAATGGGTGCAGCCTTTAGTAACTACTGTAATCTGTTCCAATGTCAGACCCAAAACACTTTGATGCTCGTTTAACGCAGCTGTCTTTGGCAAGAAGTCAATTACTGTACGTGCTATTCTGCCAACACTCGCACACAGGAGTCCCTTTGATGCCCTCACAAACAATCAGGAACCACAAAAAAAATCCCTAACTATAACAACCATATTGCTCCAACAATAAACATTTAACAAAGTAAAATCCACTTCACTGACAAGAAAAGGGACGTCAATTATGAAGATTGTTTAAACTCCGAGCTTTTGTATAACTTCAAAAGAGCGTTTTGTACGTCAGCTTTACTTACTCCCTTTTCATTGCATTCGTAGTTAACATCTAATGTTGTATTTAACTGCTCAAAGTGTGGTTTTGTGCTCATTAACTTGATGAATGCTTGTTTACGCGCTGCTATCGTTCCCACCGTTCAATTCCCTAACACTGTCTTTGTTGGAAGAAGCAATGGAGTTGTATATCTGCCACTTTTTATTCGCCTTCAGTGGACCTGCCTTGACTTTCCTTGGCAGTAATCAATTAGCCGCTAACCGCTGACCCCCCGCCCGGTCGTGAGCCCCCGGAGGGTGATGGATGAGCGGGTCACAGCGATGATCAGTCGGCTGTTTGAAGCCGGGCGGTGAGGAAAACTCTTTGTGTGATAATTATTTTATTTAATTACTGCTGTTTAATATTTTGCAGCATTAACGCGGAGGGATGAGTGTGCATGTTAAAACAGGCGCGCAGAGAGTGGCCATGTTTGTCTGCCAACAACATTTCCTGAGGAGGTGTTTGCTCAGCTGATGGAGTCCTATTAAACCTTTATTGATCCTTCCAATGTTGTCTTTCAGTGGGCGTGAACATGTTCTACATCTGCATCATCGTGTACCTGTACGGAGACCTGGCCATATACGCCGCAGCTGTCCCTATCTCGCTGATGGAGGTGGCATGGTGAGAATGCGCTTTATCGCGTATTCTTTTATTGAGGAATAAAACTTGCATATGAAATTATTTTTACGGCTCGACCCTCCGCCCCCTCTTCCCTCCGCGTTTGCAATTCGCGCTCGGCCGCGTTTTGGCAGAACAACCAGGTTGGCTGATGTGTTTGCGGAGAGTGAGACAATAAGCTGACACCGCCGACCCCCTGCTGCCGCTCCCAGGAATCTCGGACGTGTCCACTGGCTTCCAGACCTGTTTTTATTACGCAACGTTTGGCCAGGCTGGGATGCGAATATGTTTTATTATCAACTTAGACAGGTGGCGCTCGAAAGCTGCAAAAGCACATTGTGTTGTTTTAGTGGCAGGATGGGAGCCTGCAACAATGGTGCCTCTTCATACTTGTAAAAGAAAGACTGAAGTAAAGTTGTTGTGGAGATATATTACGCCTTCATTAGGTACATAATGTAAACAAAACTATAGCGAAACCTCCATTTACAACAGGGGTCGGGAACCTTTCTGGCTGAGAGAGCCATGAAACCAAATATTTTAAAATGTATTTCCGTGAGAGCCATATAATATTTTTTAACACTGAATAAAACTAAATGTGTGCATTTTTAAGTAATACCAACATTTTTAGAATATAATAAGTCCCTTATTCTTTTTGATAACAATGTTATTCTGAAGCTAACCAATAATAAATCAAATACTTCTTACCATTAATGCGACTTCTTGAACAGGTGCGGTAGAAAACGTATTGATGGATTAAAATGCATGAGAATTTTTTATATTTTGAACATTATCTTTAACACTGTGATTACCAGCGGAATTATTCATTACTTATTGTGTTAAGCAATGTCAGCTAAGATTTATCTGAGAGCCAGATGCAGTCATCAAAAGAGCCATATCTGGCTCTAGAGCCGTAGGTTCTCTACCCCTGATTTACAGACTTAATTGGTTCTTGAACATGTAATGAAGAATTGGTTCCAGCATTGACAAAGGTCCATATTTTAGTGAAGGTTTGTGCACTTTAAACACAATATAAAGTCCTATACACCAAAAAAATGTTTCTTAGTCATTAAGGAGATTTCTTGTAACCAGGTCGGTCCTACTCTCTTTATACATGACTCTACCAATACAAGTCTCTTCAGCGCAAGAATTATGACTAAAGTGGTGAACCTGTATTATTATTTTTTTATTAATAATTTGATTAGAATTCATGTATTGTATACATTTATTTTGTGTTTTTTTTTCTGAATGCCCTTTTTTTGCAGTATATTTCTTTAGGATGTATTTTATTAATCAGCCTTACCTAAGTCATGGTAATAATCTTTGATTTACACATGCTTTCATATCATTTAAAAAGGTGTATCCTGTTCGAAAAAGTTATTTAATTTATTTAAAATCAAGCGTAAAATTACTGTTTTAGTGTTATTTTTGACTGAGCCCCTCCTTTGTTGAACAATTGGGCCCTAAGGTCATATAGGTTAACAAACCCTGCTATACAGTACCATATATCAACAAACATAACAAGGAGGTGATGGATCTAAAACGACAACAGGCTGAACTATCCTGTATGCACTACTCTGCCAACACGCGCACACACACACACAGCTGTCCCTTTGGTGCCCTCACAAACAATCAGAAATCACACAAATCCTCAACTTTAACAACCGTTCTGCTGCAACGATAAACATTAAAAAAAGTTAACTTTGTTTTTCATTAACATTGGCAAATGAGCAGCTGTCAAGAGGACAGAGGAGCAAACAAGGAGCAATTTTTTTGACCTTGGGGCCCAACTTTTCCACGACAGAGGGCCCTGGGCCCACTCATATCAACACTGAATTAGTCATCTTTCTCTTGGTTTTTTGCTCCTCCTCTTTGATTCATACTCAAGTTATTATATGTAACCCGCCAACAGTTTAACTGGACAACCCTTGTCAAATTAAGTGTTGATCACAAAGATTATTATTATCAAGGCTTAGGTTAAGCTGATTCCTAAACTAAATACTTATCAAATTTACTGCAAAAAAAATGGAATCATACATATATATTTTTTTAAATTACGCTGTGCCAAAAATATTTAAATTCTAACAAAATAAATAATATATACATTTTTCTTTTATAAACTGTCAATGAAATGTAAGCAAATAAAAATACAGCTTCACCACTTAAGTCATAATTTTTGCGCTTAAGAAACTCCTATGACTTTAACACAGTTTGTTTGATATTTTAATCACTCCCACAAGTGATGGGAAAGTGTATTAAAACTGAGGACCGCTGCCACCCATACAGACCACAGTTAAGAAACAGATATTTTTGGTGACCCTCTAAGAGCGCCGTTAAACACTGACTTACTGTACAATGTCTGCTCTCACTGGTATGACGACTGATGGGATGTTCATATCTTCTCGTTTAGGTGAAGAATTTATCATAATTGTATTTAAATAAAATAAAAAGGGGCCGCAAACGAATGTCTTGGGATGTCAAAGTTGATCAACTTTTCAGTTTATGCCCACAACCTCCTACTTTTCAGGTGAGAGGCATGATTTATATTCTACTAATTACTTTCACCAACTCAGAGGCGGTGCAGCAACTCAATATGTCAATATAGCAGAGCGCTCTGTGCGCTGCTAAAAATAGTTTGTCTGCATTAGCGCTTTTGATAATATTGCTAATACTTGGTTAAAATTCAAGTCACAAGATGTTAATGTAGTATTGTTGACAGTTTTGGATGTTTTTTTTTAGCGGCTTTTATGGGCGCATTAGTGTATTCCCATTAGCTGCATTGTTGGCCACCTCGTACTTCCTTAGAATGGATAAAAAAACAAAACATATGTGTTCTTGTCATACATGAGGATTGTACATTTATAGGCAAAATTCCCCCAAAAAGTGCAGTTCCCTTTTAATGCTGTCGTACATTACAACATTGCTAACGCTGTAATCGCTTGTGTGCAGTGGAAACCACTCGTGCAGCGCTGGATCTGTGAAGTACAACGACACAGATGCATGCTGGGGCTCCGTCACCAGGAAAGACGCCTACAGGGTGTTTCTGGTGAGTCAACTGAAACTTTTTTTTTCACTCACTTTGTTGGCACGCATGACAATGTGGGGGCGCTTCTCTCCTCAACGGCATGAGCCCACAATGTGCGTCATCGTCACACTGGACAGCACGTTGAAGCCCCGCGAGCCCATCGCTCACTCCGCTCCCCTGATAACGTTGATCAGGCCGCTTGTGCGATGAGTGGACGTGTCCTTGAAGTCTTAAGTGAGCCAAACACGGGTTTTTCGTTTACTTTATCTCAATTCCGCTGCACTGATAGATGTGCAGATCTCCCGTTCACAGTCTTCACTCCCACTTTTAAAATCAC
Organism: Nerophis ophidion; assembly: GCF_033978795.1. Taxonomy (NCBI): domain Eukaryota; kingdom Metazoa; phylum Chordata; class Actinopteri; order Syngnathiformes; family Syngnathidae; genus Nerophis; species Nerophis ophidion. Next base: position 22,187,766 of record NC_084617.1, read on the forward strand.
CTCAAGTCATGTAGAAGAATAGAACAGAAGAACTTTGTCATTGCACTTAAAAAAAAAATACAACGAGATTATTTTCAATATACAATTACAGCAGTGTGCAGAACAGGAAGACTGATGGGTCGCCCTGTAATAAAAAGGTCAGAAAACGTAAACAAAGGGGGAGGAATAGGACATTTAACGTTAAAACCTGATTGGCCAAGCTTTGCCAACAAATGTAATATGAATAATTTAAATTTGTGTCACAGGCTCGTGTACTTGAACCATCATGGATTTAATCCATTTAGCCAATTTTGCAGCCGAACACCTCAGACTCCTTTTAACTTCCATGACACATGCCAACTATTAGCAAGCTAGCATTAGTGTGCACCTCTTTTGGCCAATTTTGTAGCTGAACGCCTTACTCGTATAACTTACTTGATAAATACTAAATGTTAGCATGCTAACATTATCATGCTAGCACCTATCCACAGTAGATGACTTTACCTGTGTGAAGTTGCCCCCCATATCATTGCACATATTGAGATAATACTGCCATTCGTTTGCACTATGAAACTTTTCGTTTGTGCCCTTACGGTTTTTCACCATTTCTAAAATACTTTTTCTGACTAGTGATGTCATCCAGCCCCTCCACTTTGTCCAAATCTCTCACAACTTGTCCCATTAATTTTTTTTTTTTTTTAATGTAATGGGGCTGTTTACAAATATTTAATGTGTTAATAACATAAAAATTATAATAGACACATTTTTATTTTATCACAAATGTGGCTCAAACGAGTGGGAGAAGTTTTGGGAGATTTTTTTCTGGGGGGGCTGGTTATGAACCATATAACGTTAGCATAAAAAATATAATAGTTAGTAACTAGCCCAGCAGGAACAAGACGTTGATACAACATTGATTATACAAAGTGGCAGAGGGGTCAGTGCATGTGCCTCACAATACGAAGGTCCTGAGTAGTCCCGAGTTCAATCCCGGGCTCGGGATCTTTCTATGTGGAGTTTGAATGTTCTCCCCGTGACCGCGTGGGTTCCCTCCGGGTACTCCAGCTTCCTCCCACCTCCAAAGACATGCACCTGGGGATAGGTTGATTGGCAACACTAAATGGTCCCTAGTGTGTGAATGTTGTCTGTCTATCTGTGTTGGCCCTGCGATGAGGTGGCGACTTGTCCAGGGTGTACGCCGCCTTCTACCCGAGTGCAGCTGAGATAGGCTCCAGCACCCCCCGCGACTCCAAAAGGGACAAGCGCTAGAAAAATGGATGGATGGATGGACCTTTAAAACGTTGCAAAAATAGTTGTATCTGTAAATTGAGACAACGTTAATGTCTAACGTTGGATCCACGTTGTTGGTTGGGAAAAGACCAAATATCAATGTTCAAATAAATGTCATAACCTGACATTGAATAAACGTCCTCAAAAAGCAAGTTGTTACAACGTTGTATCTGTTTTGTAAAATATTGGTTGGAAAATGACCTAATATCAATGGTCAAATCGTCAGAAACCAACATTGATTTAACGTTGTCAAAAAGAATGTTATTTCAACGTTATGTTTGAGTTGCTCAACATCAGGACCTAATTCAACAAGTACTCAATGTAGTTTTAATGTCTTGTGCCTGCTGGGAGGGGTGTAACGATAGATGGATTTGTATTCTTAAATTTCAAGTACCGGTACATCAATCTGTGCTCAGTTAATGAGCCTTCAGGAAGATAGGTATCGATCCAACACCGTTTTGAAAGGGACTAGGTTGATTTTATCAATACTAGAAAAATTAAACCATCGGATTTAAGAACGGCAGGCTTTATAGGAAGTTTAGCACTTGGAAAAATAGGACGTTAAACGTTAAGTCTATTTGACCGTCTGTGATGTCATCAAAACAAAAAATGGCGGAAAGCTATGGTGGTCAAAAAAGGTCGAATCGCAAACGCCACAAAACAATATCATAAATTACAACACAACAACTTTCAGCTACAGCACCATTGCAAAAGCCACAGCAAATACAAACGACACAACACAATAATATGAAGCCCCAACACAACTTTTAAGCCACAAAAGACTCGGCCGACACAACGGAAGTGACAGTAGAGCAAGTTACGGCAATGCACTGATTTCCGAAAGACAATAAGAAGTCATCCGATGAGAAAGAAATAGAAGAGATGGATGAAGGAGGATATGGAAAAGAGGCAGAAAGGGGCCAACACCATTAACAGGGACGTGGGGGCATACATGCATCCACACACCTGGGACACTGTTCGGCGACACCATGGCGGGGAACAGATACTGTATCGCCAAGTTTGTTTAGCAGGTAAATCTAGTGTTAAAATGCTGGTTCCTGTACTTTTATTGAAAATTGCGAGCAGAAAGTTTCCTGCTGTTGATTCAAACTAAAGAGTTGCTTGCACTTTATTCAAATAAGATGTGAAATGTATTTGCCATGAATTGTTTTTTACTTGCTTGTTTGCATCCATAATTCATTCATACTTATTCCCTTACAAGAAATAACATGAATATAGGAAGCTTCACCTGCAGCATCCAGTATCCACTGTTTCACAGTCACACTGCTTAAATCGGTTTTGCTAAAAAGGTACTGAATCAATTTCAACTCACTGAATCGTTACGGATCCAATGAACCCAATAAAATGAAGTTGTTCTTGAATCGCATTGATAACCACAAATAGCGAATCGAATCGTTGTTAAAACAAATCTTTACGGCCCTATTAATGACATAACAACTATAATAGTTAAATAAAAATAAGTATGACAAGATTTTGACAAGGTGGGGAGGCCGGATGACATCATTAGTCAGAAAATGTATTTTAAAAACCGTAACGGCACAAAGTAAAATGTTACGGCATAAACATAGCAAAAACGAATGCCAGTGTTATTTTAATATAACGATAATGGGGGCCGACTTCATATTGGTGACGACTTTCTCCCTAACATTCTTTCCCTAAGCCCACAACATAATGAAAAGAAATATATTAGGACATGCCTCTTTGTTTGCTTTTTGCTCACTCACCCTAAAAGATTCTGTACATTGATTTATTTGTATTGCTTGCCACAGGGCTAAATTTGGCGCTACCTGTTACGCACTTGCTCATAAATACATTAAAATGGGACTGTTACAACCCTGTACAGCAGGTGGCACCGTAACTCTCCTTCTTAATACACCTTATAAGCACCTGGTCTGTCAGAGTAAATATATTCAGCAAGTACAAATACGAGCTGTCTCTCTTCAAAATTTGAGTTATGAATCTCCCCACCACAAGGTGGCGTAGTGAATGTCACAGTGAAACCCAATGCTCGCTAGCATTAGCTTATAGCTAGAAATAAATGTGTTTTTCCAAGCATGGCAAGGAAGAAAGTGAGTGTGAAAGAAGCGGATAATATTCATTGACTTAAAGAAATACATCATCCATAAAACATGACAGAGCGTGTAATTGACTCGGAGGTAGTTAGAGCGTAGCCCTGCTAGTCCGCATCACACTGAAGCAAAACAAGTCGCTAATGCCAGCCATGTATGTTAAAATAATATCCAAACTGCTGACCATGAAAATATGGAGAAGCTGCTGATGGTGTCTTCAAAGGAGAAATCCACTCTCCAGGCTAAATGCTGGAAATATTAAATTACTTCCAAAAAGTACTGTAGTTGTTTGTACTACATTCTCTTGTTTTCATACAATTTTCATCCTAAAAGTTTATTTTTCTTTTTAAAAGGCATGTTACATGTTAATTATGATGTTTTACGGGCCAAACACAAATGTAATGTGTATTATTTCAATTAAGCGAGCGAGGCGATTTCGCAATAAGGTATTTTTGAGGTACCAGCCATGTCACAGAACCAACTGAACTTTCATCCCAACGTACCGTTGAATTGAGACCCATCTTGAGCAGGGATTCTCAAATGTGGGCTCCATCTAGTGGTACGCCAAAGAATCACTGAATTAAAGTACAGTGGTTTATTATCCTATATTAAAACACAGTGGTACTGTTCAAACTATGTGTAATGTCACAGTGACCAAAAATAAAGCGCAGCCTTGTTTTAATGAATACTTAGGCCTACTACGCTACTGTATTTTAATGTTGGTCATTATGGTGGTACTTGAAAACCGCTGCAATAGAGCGATGTGTCCGTTCCATCCATCTATTTTCTAGCGCTTATTCCCTTTGGGGTCGCGGGTGGGGCTGGTGCATATCTCAGCTACAATTGGGCGGAAGGCTAGTACACCCTGGATAAGTCGCCACCTCATCGCAGGGCCAACACAGATAGACACACAACATTCACACTCACATTCACACAATAGGGCCAATTTTAGTGTTGCCAATCAACCTATACCCAGGTGCATTTCTTTGGAAGTGGGAGGAAGCCGGGGTACCCGTAGGGAACCCACGCATTCACGGGGAGGACATGCAAACTCCACACAGAAAGATCCCGAGCCCGGCATTGAACCCTGACTACTCAGGACCTTCGTATTGTGAGGCAGACGCACTAACCCCTCTTCCACCGTGAAGCCCTAGAGCGATATAGTGTTGTCAAATTTATATTTGTCATCGACACTCCAAAGACATGCACCTGGGGATAGGTTGATTGGCAACACTAAATTGGCCCTAGTGTGTGAATGTGAGTGTGAATGTTGTCTGTCTATCTGTGTTGGCCCTGCGATGAGGTGGCGACTTGTCCAGGGTGTACCCTGCCTTCCGCCCGATTGTAGCTGAGATGGGCGCCAGCGCCCCCCGCGACCCCGAAAGGGAATAAGCGGTAGAAAATGGATGGATGGATGGATTTTACTCATGTTTTTTTGCTCACATGTGTCATTAAAGATTAAGCAAATTGTTTAATGATGTCATAAGTAGGGCTGGGCGATATGGCTGAAAACTGTATCATGATATAAATGTTTTATATTGGTCAATACTGATAATTGTTGACATTTTCTATAGCCTATGGAAAGTAAAAAGCAGGAGAAAAATACATTAAATGTAAACATTTTATATCAAATGTAAACGTCCTCTGATTATAATCCCCTCCACTATCAAGGAATGGTAAATGGGTTATACTTGTATCTCGCTTTTCTACCTTTTTAAGGAACTCAAAGCGCTTTGACACTATTTCCACATTCACCCATTCACACACACTGAGGGCGGGAGCTGCCATGCAAGGCGCTAACCAGCACCCATCAGGAGCAAGGGTGAAGTGTCTTGCTCAAGGACACAACGGACGTGACTAGTATGGTAGAAGGTGGGGATTGAACCAGGAACCGTTGGGTTGCTGGCACAACCACTCTCCCAACTCACCACGCCGTGAACGACATAAAGGAAATGTCAACACAAGCATTGAAAACAATCAATGTAAACCAATCCATCCATTTTCTACCGTTTGTCCCTTTTGGGGTCGCGGGGGGTGCTGAAGCTTATCTCAGCTGCACTCGGGCAGAAGGCGGGGTATGTAAACAAAATTGTTAAATCACATTGAACACCCAACAATAAGCTCTTAAAAAGAAGGTGCACAAATTTTAAAATCCTTAATAAAATGTAACAAAATAGTGCAAAGATTGAAAATGTAAACATAGAGAAACCTGAGAAGTATGTTCTGCAAGTTTAGTGCCAGAAGGTTGCAGCTGTGCTGTAAAAGGGGAGCACGGCTCAGGTGGTGTGGTATTACCGGTCTTGGTGGGGACGAGCGCCTTGCATCATTTACAGAACACATTTGTCTGACTACTGTCTCTTTGAAAAAAATCCAAAACACTGCCATACTGTCCAGTTGACTTTATCTTTTTTATTCTTAATTTCTTCAGAGAACAAGATGGCGCAACCAAATTTGATAGTTGATACTGTTATCTGATTGGCTGTTAGCATATCACTCCCACTGACCAGTGATCACATATCCTGTTGCTTGGTTACCAGCGAACGAGTACTTTAGTTCATGCAACCAACCTTGATTCTCGGACAAAGAAGAAAAAAAGTTATCGGACATTTTCTTTTTAAACTAATATCAATTACGTTGTTTCTATATATTGATATTGTTTTATCACACAGCCCTTGTTATAAGCGCCAAATCGTGTCAGGGTTTTCCTTAAATATGATTTGTCCTGTTTTAGAGATTTTGTCCTACACGTTCATGCATGAAATCATTTTTTTTTTCTGGTTGACTTCTCATAAAATCATTTGGAAACCACTGGCTTGTGGTGGAACATTCCGCAGCCTCCTGTTAGCATGAAGTACACGGAGTGGACTGTGTCAAAGGTTCTGGCCCAAAGACACTTGGCAGACTGTTTATTGAAGAGTTTAAATAATTGAGAGCTCCCTCTTAGCCAGTAGGTGTTTAACTATCTAACGGCAGCTGGGGTTTCCTCTTGGATCCACATGGGCTTGTTCGTGTCCCTACTGACAACTGGCCCAGTATTCAAGAAGGGCTGTAGCCACAGAATGATCTTGCAGTTAACCATTCCGATTGCGTTTCCACTTTCCACTCCATCATTCATGTTGCAGACGGGCTAATTGAATCACTTCTGAGTCGATGAAAGTTGCTCTGCTCTTCTGCAGAAACACACGAAAGTTGTTTTCGGGTCTGTAAAGTCGCTGTAATTCCTGCTAATCTCCCCACCCTGAATGCGTCTCAGGCTGATTTATGGCTTATTAGAGGAGAAAAATGGCGTTAATGCTGAAAGGGACACACAAAGCTGGGAATAAATCAGATATTAAATGATCAGCGCAGGCAGAATGCAAATGAGCCTTCTGCTCACGTTAATGTTTAACAAGTAGACCGCGAACAAGGCTGACGAAGAATATGATGAACATAAAAGCATCCCGGCGTATTAAAGAGGGAATAAAGCCAGCTGCTGTGTTCCGAGTTCTACACGAGTGTGTCGTTATTTTCGGCCATAGCCATAAATCTTGGAACGGTCGGCGTTGTCAGTCATAATTCAGATGCTTACTTAACGGCGCCACCCCAAAAAGATGCCATCATGTTACAATTGTTGTAAAATGTTGGATTTTCACGTTGTATCTGACTAATGCTGACTATTTATCCTCTCCCCTTAAAAAGTTATCTTTTAGAGGTGATATGTGCTCATTTTGCATTGATAGGGTCTCCATTTCAGCATCTTTTTGTGAGGATTCCTTAAAAAGAAGCGTACCAAAAACGTGGTCACATAAATGTACCGGTGCCGACGTGAGCGGTAGTAGCCAGACCGCCTATAGGGTTCCTATTTTGTTACTTACTAGTAATTATTATGGACTCAGCCACCGGCAACAAGTGCTTGAAAGTAGGGATGAGTAACGTTCACATTTAAACCAGTATGTTACCAATTCCTGGCACCTGAGAATTGATACCGCTATTCAACGGTAAACATGTATATTGTTACAATTTCATCGGTACAATACCCTTATAAATATTCTTTATCGATAACAATATTCATCGGTACTCTTATCGGTACTATATGTATTTTGTGGAAATTAATATGTGAAAAAATGCATTTTATTATCATTTATATTAGCACAAGAGGTTGAACACCTCCAGCATGACGTACTGTAACATCTCAGAGCAGGCTAGTCTTTTATCAACACCTGTTTTTTTTTAAGACTTAAAGAAGTCAACTATGTGTGCAGTGCAAGGTAAAATGCGATTTTGTCATCTTGTAAAGCGCACACAGATAAATCAATCAAATTTGACTTTTCTAGCCCTTAGTCACAAATGTCTCAAAGGGCTGCACAAACCACAACAACATTCTTGGCTCAGATCCCACATCAGGGCAAGAAAAAACTCAACCCAATAGGAACAACTAGAAAACCCTGAAAGGGACTGCAGATGTGGTACACGTCTGGAATTGATATAGCAGGGATTGTGAGATTATTTACTTAGTGCTGCGATAGATGTAACTCGTCATAGATTTCTACCTCAGTCCATGTCTACTACCTCTGGCACAGTCACTACAGAAAAAACATTATGTGAGTTATGTATTATTCTAAGAGAGAGGCTATGTGTGTAGGAATTTTCCAGCCTGGCGCTGGTTAGTTCTATCTTAATTGACTCCTCATCTGGGCTAACATACACTGTATTTGCCTGTGTCCGAGCTTGCCCTTAGTCAAGTGTGACTCAAACAGTGCTCTGTTTCTAGATAGAGTGATAGGGCCTTCCTAGTTTGGGTAAAGGCCGTCCCTGGCCGTCCCTTCTCAGCAAGCCCGTTTTGCCCCAGAAACTGGGCCAATTATCAATTATCGTTGATCAATGCCTATCTTCCGGAAGGCAAACTTGCCGAGCACATATGGATGTAGTTGCAGCTAAGGAATGTCAATCGATATATCGATTAATCTTCACACCTTTACTATCAATGGTATGATGTCCTATAGGAAGTAGCTTTTTCTATTAAGCTAAATGTCTTATGTTGTACCTTACAAAATTGTTATACTGTATTTCCCTTTTACACACTAGCTGTTTGATTGTAACGTTCATCTTAATTGTAATTTTCATTGACCAAATTTGGAGGTGTTGAAATCGTCATGTAAAATGGCTAATGTTGGTAGTAGCTTTTCAATTACAAATTCAATGTAAATTAGCATCAAGCTAGCGTGATTTGGAAGAGTGAAGCCTTACTTTGCGTTTGAATGTTTTCTACCAGGCATACTTGCTTTGTTGGTGTTGAAAATTGAGACATTACTTAGAGGTAGTTTGGCTGGGTCCGCCCTTGATTTTTCTTTCCCTTGAGCCAGTGCTGAGTCGGCAACCAGACATGACAGCACGTGCGACAAAGATATCCAAATATTTTGTGTGATTTTACCTGAATCGATACCCGGTGCGACTGACAGAATTCAGTCGGTGCCTATAAAAGTAATGAATCCGGTACCAGTACCTACCCGTTTCAGATCATGTCATTAATAACCAAGCTTATTCCCTTCTGTCTGAGCTTGATCTTCTGGTTCCAGCTCTGTTTGCAAAGGCACTTTTTAGTACAGTCCTTGTGTTGATTGTCGTCAGATTGTTCAGGTACTTTCATGAAGTGGCTGCTGAGTATGTTTTTCCTCCTAAGAAGCAGACCAATTAGCATGTGCTAGCATGGGGAGTATCAGCCACTTGACTCTTCATGTGGTCAGACTTAATCAGCATCGAGCTCACACACATCAACAGTGTCAGCGGACGCGATGTCCCAACAGACATTTTGCTCATCCGAGCCTGTGAAAGCTGTTAAGAGGATCAATTGGCTGTGATTTGCTGTGCTGATTGATTCCTCATGTTCACAGCGGACGGCCATCATCACGGAGGTCGTTGTGTAACGCCGTGGCCAGTGTTGATCCTAGCCCTGCGGCGCCGTTTTGATTGAAAAGATTAAGACGCCCTGGGATGTTTAGGGGTTTGAGTTGGGCGCCGTAAGACCTCAATTAAACCTCTCATGTCTTTGATTGTCCCCCCGCTGCGTTTTCTTTTCCCAATTTCCTCGGCAGCGCTTTTATCATGGCAGCGGTCGGATACACGGCCAGCGCCATTTAAATGGCTGATTTATGGCACTCGCTGCGTGTGGAGCGCCATTGGAAAATCAATGCGCTATATGAGCAGCGAGCCGCTTTATGCTGACTTTGCATTGTTCACGGCTTATCTCCATGTAGATGTTTCAATTACATTCTGTGTCCATTCAGATGTCCGCTGTCCTGCTTGTTGGAGTTAATTTAGAGGTGCAGCTAAGACACCTCCCCCCTTCCTTTGCAGCTTCAAAAGTGACCTCTACAGCTTCCTCTTGATTAACCCCCTAAACGTTTTATTCCGACAATAACGTCATTGACCTTGATGTGCGTGCCTTCTGGGGGCCGCCATCTTAAATGTTTCGCTGCACACGTCCGGGTGTTGGGGAGCGTGTGCAATGTGTGTACACGTCATTGACTACAAAAGGTGGTGGTGTGTGCGTGTTTGTGTACAGTGGAACACTGATTTATGAACTTAATTTATAAACACGGTTTGTACATGGAAAAGATTGTATAGTGAAGCAAATTTCTCTAATAAGAAACAATGTAAATATGAATTTTAGGTTCCAGCCTGGACAAAAGTATTTTTTTTATTAAATGTTTGTCTACTTTGAATGCAATAGAAAGTGCTATACAGTACTGTGTATCAAACATAACAAGGAGGCGATGGATCAACTTTCTCTTTAATAACAAACCAAAATCCGCTCAACTGCCCTGTATGCACTGCTGTGCTAACTGGCACACACACATTGAAGTCCTTTATGCCCTCACAAATGATCAGAAATCCTTAACTTTAACAACCGTATTGCTACAATAAAAAACATTAATAAAAGTAAAATTCACTTACGTAAACATTTGCGAAGGAGGAATTAACTAGAAACAGATGGAAATCTGTGTTTTTAGACATTAATTTTTGCCTTAAAATATCACCTTTGCGTTTTTTAATGAAATATGAATAAAAATACAATCTCCCCAAAAATGTTTGAAGGCTTGCCTCAGTTAATGTACTTGTTGTTCCCCTTGCTAAATGCAGCACTGGGTTGCAGGATGGGGAGACGATCACGAGCATCAAAACAAGCTTGCGAGTTAGCTAACCATCTAGCTAGCTTACTTATTAACGTCTCCGTTTGTTCTCCGAGCTACAACGTTGACGGCTGTCCACTTTGCTGCTGTTTATATTTGGACGATTACCATCCGAACACTGTTAGTTCCGAACGAGTTGTAGCTTTACAGTATTAAAGTAGCCAGCAAGAAAGTATATTTTTGACATGACAGATGTAAACTGAAGTCACAACACCAGAAGTATTTTACAACAGTTCTTTGCATGCATGTTTGACATGGCATTTTCAATGTTAATAATGTTAGTAAATTATCCAGTAAAAATTGTGTGGTCCATTAGAATGGACATGTAATCATCAAAAAGACAGCCAAAAATGTTGGCAGATGAGAATAAATCTAAAGGTCACACGTAGTGTAGAAATGCACCCAATTGCAAGAAATTTAGTCCTGATTTTAAACAATGTTCTTTCGGTGTTTGCATTGCAGAATTTGTTGGGTTTTTTTTTCCTCAAATTTCCTTTTTTGTTTTTTTTCCTCAAAGGTTGTTCACATGCATGTGAAAGGAGCACAGACAGGTAGAATGGGGAGCAAGGGGAGGGGCCGTGTGTGTGCCTTAAACAAAGTAGCTCTTCTTCTCCTCTGCTGTGTAATAATACTAATACTGCTTTGGCATATTTTTTCCAGAAAATTCCGGTCTCACCACATTTAAAACTTGATGTGGTATGATTTTTCCACACGTGTGAGCGCCGTTAATCTACTCTTTGCAAGTTGTCTTGTTTTTGTTCAACTTCACAGCGATTCCCTCCTTCTTTCCACGCTGGTCTTTTGTCTTTTTGGGACTCATATTGAATTTTCAAAATGGTCAAAACTTGTCAAAAGGCAAAGAACATAGAAAAGGCTGAAGCGCTGAGAAGTGACTAGTAGTGTACTGGGTAGCCCGCCTCCCCCAAAATGCTGCGCCCTGCTTTTTTTTCTGCAAGCGTGACATAATATGAATGAATGAAGCGTTCGTACACACAGACATGCTTCGCACACGGTTTGGCTCGATCTAAAAGTGTGTCAATCGAAAATTTTGCAAATAAAGGGGTTCATGAACCGATGTTCCACTGTATTTAGTTTGTCACATTGTGATACTAAATACAACTCATCTGTGACTTTGTGCAGCTTCATGTAACCGCTAATTTCTTCTGTACTCTTGTGTATTATTCCCAGGTGTGTGTTTTTCTGGCATGTGTTGTGCTGATAACAATGATGACTTAAAGCGCCAGAATATTTCCCTATAAACAAAAAAAATGCGGCGCTCTACCCTTCAGTTCTCAGTTGCTCCTGGCTGTCTGTCCTCATGCAGATAAGCCTCTTCCCTAAACGCTATCTGGTATGTACTTGGCCTCAAACGCCCGCAGCAGCAGCTCCCAAGTACATTTAACTCAATTTTGGACAAAAGGCGAGCATGGTCGTTAACGGTAGCGGCACAATGACTTTATTCCATCAAGGTGCTAAGATGGCCCTAGTGTGAGTGTGAATGTTGTCTGTTTATCTGTGTTGGCCCTGCGATGAGGTGGCGACTTGTCCAGGGTGTACCCTGCCTTCCGCCCGATTTGTAGCTGAGATAGGCGCCAGCGCCCCCCGCGACCCCGAAAGGGAATAAGCGGTAGAAAATGGATGGATGGATGGTGCTAAGAAGTTGCAGGTGTTTGAGTCGTAAGGAGGCGCGGTCCAGTGGCACTGTGAGGAGATGACTGTGCAGATGGTTTGGTGGAGATTAGAGCAGAAGGTGGCCAGGGTGGGGCTGCGGGCTTTGAAGAGGCGGTGTCAAAGCAGCAGAAGAGACGCCTGAAGCTGCTAAAGTGTTGGTGACCAGAGGGCGTTGTCAAGGAGATGGTAGAGATAAGTTGCAGGCGCTGTTGAAAAAAGTTGGCCTCTTACAGTAAAACCTAAAAAAAATATGTGTTCCTAGGTCAAATTGTGGCCAACAGAACACCTTTTTAACTGTGTAGTTTGAAGTATCTTAGTGGTCATACAAGTTAAGAAGAAATTAATAGGCCGCTATTATGCAAAACCAACTTTTCCTAGCTGCAGTATTGGTACCTGCCGTATTTGGGATCTGCATATGTCCTAAAAATGTCGAGGTATTGCGGAGATATCATAAAACAATCTTGCCAAAGAATCTGTTTGAAATGTGCAAACTTGTTATTTTTTTTGCATCGATGACGTAAGCAGAATATCCATACAGGGTATAAATTTACTCAAAGTGCTTTGCGCCGGTCCTCTAATGTAGTCCGCGCTTTAGCCATAAGTTCCTTCTTGTTCTCTATCCGCTTGTTGTGGGGAAGACTGACTCGTACATCCATATGCATCCTCCTCTGTTGCCATTTCTAATACAACATAGTGTAAAGTTCTAACTTAAACCTCATTAGAATCCATAGAGAAGTGCTAAAAACAACAACCTGGCTGACAGGGAGAAGATGCATTTGAAGTAGAAGCACATAAATAAGACCGCCCGCAAAACGGCGCATCCTAAAGAAACAGTCAGAGAGTGGCTTGAAGTTGGTCTGTAAAACATAATCCAAGAAACATTTTGACAGAAGAACCACCATTACATGTTATGTAGACCACAATGAAGTATTTTACATGTAGGAAAGAATCATTATATGAACCATAAGCATAACAAAAAGCAGAGAGACAGCTTGTATCTCAAAATACTCATAAGTTGAGGTACCACTGTATTTCATGAATAACTTGTTATTTTTACAACAGCAGTAAAAAATTCAGGGGCAAGTTTTAAGAACCAGTGTTTCAGATTATTATAATTATCATTATTACCAAAATGATAATCACAATTATTTTTATCAGTAATCTACTAGCAGTGGTGGGTCCTGGAGGTGGGGAGAGGCGTGTGAATGTGAGGTCATCATGTCATTTGTTCTGAAATAGTCAAAGGAAAAGGCTAAATAAACATAAGTATACATACTGTACATATGTTTTAAGGGAAATAATTGTTTTTGTTCACTATCAGTATTAACATTTTACCTTTGTTGGATTATGCTTATACAGTGGAACCTTAATTTACGAATTTGATTAGTTGGTAAACATGGTTTGTAAATTGAAAAGTTTGTGTAGTGAAGCAAAGTACCCCATAAACATCCAGGGGCAGGGGAGTTCCACGGCTGGCCCTTAGATTGTCAGTTGGACACCCTCAGCTTGACCTCGTTTTCCAGGCGAGCGGGAAGTGTTGTCACACGACAGAAGTGTCACTTAAAGCTCTTTGACACATGCCGAACTAGACTTTACGAAAGTCGGGCAGTGAAACGTGACGACTGGCTGCAGCAACCTGGGAAACGTTTAATGCCAGTGAAGTTTTCGTGGTCATAGAGCTCTGTGCCCAAACTCAAGGCCTCTGGTGTGGGCAGCCATTAAACTTCGATGAATTGTGCTGTCCTCCTTCAGATGCTCACTGAGCTAAAGTCTGGCCTGAAAAGCTCAGGGTGTGGACTTTTGAATGTTTTACTGTGTTAGTTTCTTTGAGGCTCTGGGGATGTAGTATGGCAAAAAAGCATTGTTCCTCAAATTGTATTCATTGTGACGAAAGAGAGAGAGAGTATGGTCACATGATAGGAGGCGTGTCAGATGCGACCTCTTGCAAATTAGAATCACTTGGTCATAAAATGCGTGGCGGGTCATGGGGACATTTAAAATGCAGTCAGTCAAATATTCTCTCGACGACCTGGCGTGACCCTGACTTTATTATGTAGAATGTGGGCAGCCATGTTTGTATGCTGAAGGTAACACTGCGGGAGCAGCCCGGCTCGCCAGTCCCTGAAAGCGGTTGGTTGCTTGTGTGGCGGTCCTCAGGGAGGAGCAGCACAGGTGATGCCTGCTGGCCTCCAGTGGGAGATTTCATTTTCACAAAGAGGAGACTGAGTCATTTCCATCTCATAAAAAAACATCCTCATTTGCCAACTTCATGGCAAGTTCATTTTGGAACGCAGCAGCTAAATTGAATTATCGTATTTTCCGTACTATAAAGCGTGACACTATATAAGCTGTACCCACTAAAAAAAAAAATACATCGAACTTAGAGCCACAGATATACACTATATGTCGTGAAATTAGTTAATTGCACAGAAACATTTTGTGAATGTTTATTTACATACCTAAACTGTTTCCAAACAGTCTGTAACACGGTAGTAAAACGGCTGATCAAACAAAACAGAAGTCATCGTCATGGACCCACTAGCTAGCTGCAGAAGCTAGCTCTCCAATCAGCCTAACAGACTCAATAACTCCAAGATGACATTTTGGTGAATGTATTGAGGAATTTGTGAAACTGAAATAATACAAAAAGAAAGCCATTGTAAGTTGTTAATACTTACACAGACACTTGTAAATGTGTTGGCATATTAGCTAATGCTAACAACAACGCAAACACTCCTACAGACATCACACATAGGATGGTTTCGAAGGTATAAGTTGTTGAGTTGTATTGTTAAACTTACAAACGTTCCTCAGAGTTATGAATGAAGAATCCATACAAGTGGAAAAGCTATTGACGATTAGAAGACCGAATTGCACTTCTACTTCCTGTTCAAAGCTTTGAACGTCAGGAATTCACATTCATCCTGCAGTGAGCGAAATCGTCCAAAAGATTGCGCCATAGCACAAACAATAACACACCTTTTATGTGTCTTTGCATGTGTTCAATAAAAAAATATTAGTTTTTTAGCCATCAGGCGATATATAAGCCACAGGATTCAAAGCGTAGGAAAAAAGTAGCGGCTTATAGTCTGAAATGTACAATAACTGTTTGGACTTCTCTTAACTTATGTTGTTCTTCATGTCTGTCAATGTCAACATTTAACTTTCTTTCCCCCATCAAGGATTTAATCATCCTCAAATTTTGTCTTCTCACACATTCCAATGCGTCGTCTTCATTAATAAACCAGTTGAATTATTCATGATTCTCGACTGGCGGCAACAGGCTGACCTCTCAATCCGTCCTCAACCACAACTTAAGTCCTAATATTCCACCAGTACTTCCATCATTAACCTGAGTGCTCGTGTCATTAATCAAGCACAACCGAGCCCAAATTCATCTCTTTCTACGTGAAACTTTGTCCTCATTAGGTCACAGGGGAGCTAGAGTCTACCCAAGATGACTTTGTGCTGAAGTTTTTACCCCCCCAGTCGTAGTTTAAATATTAGTAATGAGCGGATCGAAACTGACAGATCCATACCGCCGATACTAGATCTTTTTTGCTGTAATATCTGTTCTCAAATCAAAATATCGATACATTTCAATCAATCAAATCAATCAAAGTCAATTTATATAGCCCTCAATCATTGGTACTTTAACTTAACTTAATCACAAATGTCTCAAAGGGCCACACAAGCCACAATAAACAAACCCCACATACTTTTGATACTTTAGGTGTCCAAAGTTTACCACCAATGGCCACATACTGAAAGTCAAAGTATGCTGATGTCATTATGATATATTTTTCTTCTCAAATAAATGCCTCTAACAGATATATATATATATATATATATATATATATATATATATATATATATATATTTATATATACAGTGGGGCAAAAAAAGTCTTTAGTCAGCCACCGATTGTACAAGTTCTCACTCTTAAACTGATGACAGAGGTCTGTAATTTTCATCATAGGTACACTTCAACTGTGAGAGACAAAATGTGAAAAAAAAATCCAGGAATTCACATTGTTGGAATTTTAAATAATTTATTTGTAAATTATGGTGGAAAATAAGTATTTGGTCAACCATTCAACGCTCTCACTGATGTAAGGAGGTTTTGGCTCAAAATCTCACGATACATGGCCCCATTCATTCTTTCCTTAACACGGATCAATCGTCCTGTCCCCTTAGCAGAAAAACAGCCCCAAAGCATGATGTTTCCACCCCAAAGCTTCACAGTAGGTATGGTGTTCTTGGGATGCAACTCAGTATTCTTCTTCCTTCAAACACGACGAGTTGAGTTTATACCAAAAAGTTCTATTTTGGTTTTATCTGACCACATGACATTCTCCCAATCCTCCGCTGTATCATCCATGTATCCATTTTGGTATAAACTCAACTAATCGATTGAAAATTAATACTTTTTAATCACATAGGGTGATTAACTACATTCCTCTCCATAAAATAAATCAACAGTTGTGATACATTTTTTTATTACTGAAAAGAAAACTGTTTTTGTTAAATTTCTACCCAAAGCACCCAACACTTCTGTTTTCTAAAGTAAATCTGTACAGCAGATATGGGCATCTACATCAACAATATGATTTGCCTGAGTGGCTGGAATGTATTTTGTTATATTTTTATTTAATATATTTTACATATTAAAGATATATTTTTTTAGATTGTTTTTATTTAAAACATTTTTAATCGATTCAAGAATAATAAACATTTTTTTTTTGATACCCCTATTAGTTCTGTTCTTCCCCTGGCCTGCACAGGATGTGAATGATACAACTTCCTGTGGGCCATGTCACTTGTGGACTAGTCCAGTCCACATGTTTCCGAGGGTGTCATGTTTTAAGGCAGTTCTTCTCAATCTTTTTCTGTTACGGGCATAGGCTCTAGCCGCTAACCACCCCAGTCTCAGGTTCCAGTGTGACTCCTGGCTCCGCCTCCTCATCAGGCCCAGCAAGGTCTACAACAAGAAAAAGTAGGTGAGAAACAATGGCCAACAAGACGGTAACAAACAACAAATACAAAACCCAAAAATCACAAACTTTGGGCCCCAGTCGCCATAAACTTGTGTCTCAGAGACTTGTGTCATCTATCTACTCATTCATATCTGTGGCTGGTAGAGGTGTTGCCGTACTGTGTGGATATTATTGGCTCCCCTAAATTATTAATTCAGGGGAGCCAATAATGTTATATTGGCTATATAATAGATAATTCAGGGGAATTATTAATTCCCCTGAATTATCTTCTTATCTGTAACGCAGTTTCTTTTGATTAAATGTACAAAGCATTCATTCTTTTCTTTTTTCACTACTTAACATTCAAGCTAGTTTAGCGTCGCGGTTAGCATAGCTTATCTTCTCGTCCACTGTCCTCCCTCTGTCCGCGCTAACCTAGCTAATACATAACATTAAAAGAATAATAGTTAATAGTTCTCCCTTGGTTATAGAACATTATAACTAACGTTGGGCAAACATTCGCATTATTAGCTTTAATATTTGTAAATAATCGATGTTTGGATGTCCTCCATCGATTTTCCCACGTTTTATCTAATTGTGATGCATTTGAGGATCAGTAATTTAAAGCCCCACTTAAGAACTTTTAGTTTTGGTTGATGTTGACGGCACCAGTGGACCAAAGTGGTAGTGTTTTGCCCAGAAGGAAGACCACATTTCTCATGATGACTAGCACATGTGGCGTCATACTGAGATGATGTTTCCTGTAATATTGGCTCAAACATTAATTCTCTATGGGACTATACTGATGTTAAATAGCAGCATACTTACCAACCCTCCTGATTTTCCTGGGAGACTCCCGAATTTCAGTGCCCTTCCTGAAAATCTGCCGGGGCAACCATTCTCCCGAATTTCTCCCCATTTCCACTCGGACAACATTATTTGGGGCGTGCCTTTAAGGCACTGCTTTAGCGTCCTCTCTCACCTGAAAAGGAGACTATCATATATGTCTCAGTTATCCATAGGTTTATCTATAAACCATAAAGTAGGCAGGCACGGAGCTATTTCTCAGCGTGTGCTCATTCCAGCCGGCACGTTAATACACTGACACACAACATCTGGATTCCCATCATGCATTGCTTCAAAACTACGCTAAGTAGTAATGTCCAAAAACATAACAGACAAAGCAGAAGAACGAAGAAGAGACATGGCGACGAAGAGTGAGAAGAAATACGCTTGCATGTTCCAAAATGATTGGAAAAAATAATTTCGGTTCATCCCGGACAGCTCGAAGTGGAAGGGGTATGCTGCCTACAAATTTTGTAGATCAGACTTCTCCATTGAACACTTGTGGCCGAACAGATATACTCATTCATGAACGGATCATTAATATATATACGAAGGTCCTGCAGTCTTGGGTTCAATCCCAGGCTCGGGATCTTTTTGTGTGGAGTTTGCATGTTCTCCCTGTGAATGCATGGGTTCCCTCCGGGTACTCCGGCTTCCTCCCACTTCCAAAGACATACACCTGGGGATAGGTTGATTGGCAACACTAAATTGGCCCTAGTGTGTTAATGTGAGTGTGAATGTTGTCCGTCTATCTGTGTTGGCCCTTCGATGAGGTGGCGACTTGTCCAGGGTGTAACCCGCCTTCCGCCCGATTGTAGCTGAGATAGGCACCAGCGCCCCCCGCGACCCCAAAGGGAAAAAGCGGTAGAAAATGGATGGATGGATGGAACATTAGTATTATTTGGATTTGGGCATAACAAGTCACTCACTAGTTTAGCAGGAACAGATCTAAAAAATCCCTTCACATCTTTGAGCACACGTCAGCGTGTGAAAGCTGGGGCAATGTTGATCCTGACTGTCTTTTTATCAGGGTAAACTTCTTTTATCCTTTTTTGTCTCCTCGGACAAAACTTTCGGTTTCTTTAGTTGTTTTGGAGCTTCTGCCATGATTGCAGTAATTGCACGTAGGCATTGTTCTTCTTTTAGTTTTCTGGAGGCACCTAGGCGATTGCATCGACTTACGTCTTTCTAACGAATAGGGAAACGGGACAGTGACATATGCCGTAAAGCAAGTCAGTACATTTGTAGTGTTTTGTGTGGCAGGGTTCCTGCCCCCCTCCAAAGTCCCCAAGTGCCAGTAAAAACGACACAGACATTCCTCAGGCCATGACATTTTATGAACGTTGAAAAGTTACGTAGTGCTGCTTTAAATATTGCACCAGCAATTGGTCAACTTCAACAATTTTCGTTTCACTCGTTTTAAGTTACCCATCTTTATTCCTGAAGCTAAACTTTTGACCAGACAACGACTTTGCTAACCTCTAGTCTGCCCTCGCCCATCCAGTCCATCGGGGCTCATATGTCATCAGCTTTATAGGATCACTGCTTCAGCCGAAGGGAATGTGCATCGCCATTTTCTTCAGATTAGCTCAATTTCATACTGTATGTTTTATTAGCCATGGAGATGAGTGTTTACTTTTGTTTACCGGTGCTCTTGGCCGCCAAATGAGGGATGAAAAGTCGTTTTTTTAACCTTCACACGCTTGACTAGCGCAGCTGTGATCATCTTGGAAGTGAAGGTGACAGCATCAGTGTGGTAAATGAGACATTTCTCCTCTGTGATGAACAACACCTGCTCAGACCCACTCATTTGCTTCCTCACTTTTTACACCTGGGAGGCCAACACACACACACGCACGCACGCATGGACGCGCGCACCACATGTCTGTTGGTTAGCGCGTTACACAGAAGTGAGGCGTGAGGACGACCATGTGACAGGAAGATGGTTTCTCCAATTTTCTTCCGTCAAACACTGCACAGCGAGGACAAACAAGACTTTGGTTTTGCAGGGTCGCGTCCTCACCTCCCAGTGGCAGCATTGTCACTTTCACTTTACTTTTTTTGTTTCCAAACATAAGTATTGGGATACAGCCCGAGTCTGAAGGCTTAGTTATGCCACTGCGTAATACAACGTCCTCATTCAGTTCAAAGCTCTTTGAGCCGGACTTGCAATTCTCTGCCCAAACACTAGGAGCAGGTGTTTCGCTATTGAGCTTCCTGTGTAGCACATCGGAGCTGGAACTTCACTCGCGTTTACTGTGCATGTTGCTCCATGGCGAGCTGCATTGATTGTTAGGCGTGGTCTTGGTCTCATGGTGACAAAATGTGAACAGCATGATGAAGAGGATGTGTAAATACTCAATCTCATGGAAGCAAGCCATTTATTGATCCACTCTTAAATGGATCACACATCTTTGTCAGTGTTACTGTCCAGCTTGCTGCTTGTTAGAAAACATCAAACACTGCCACTGTTGTTAGTGCATTTCACCATAGTATTTTTAGTGCACTTCACCATGGTATTGTTAGTGCACTTACACAAGTTATTATTAGTGCATTTACACGAGTTATTGTTAGTGCACTTCACTGTGTTATTGGGAATGCACCTCATCGTCTTTTTGTTAGTGCACTTAAGTTGTGAGTGCACTTCACCGTGTTATTGTTAATGCACTTATTGTGAATGCACTTCACCATGTTATTGTGAGTGCACTTCACCGTGTTATGGTGAGTGCACTTCACCGTGTTATTGTGAGTGCACTTCATCGTGTTATTGTGAGTGCACCTCATCGTGGTATTGTGAGTGCACCTCACCGGGTTATGAGTGCGCCTCATCATGATGTTATTGTTAGTGTACTTCAACACGTTATTGTGAGTGCACTCAACTATTTTATTGGTACTGCACTTCATGTTATGGTTAGTGTACCTCATCACGTTATTGTGAGTGCACCTCATGTTATTGTGTGTGCACTTCACTATGTTATTATGAGTGCACTTTACCATGTTATTGTGAGTGCACCTCATGTTATTGTGAGTGCACTTCACTATGTTATTGTGATTGCACTTTACCATGTTGTTGTGAGTGCACTTCTCCATGTTATTGTGGGTGGGTGTACTTAAACATGTTGTTGAAAGTACTCTTCACCATGGTATTGTTAATGCACTTAAAAAAATTTTATTAGTGCACTTCAGCATGTTGTTAGTTGACTTAATCATGTTAGTGTAAGTGCACCTAACCATATTATTGTTAGTGCATTTAGGTAAGCAGAGTTGAACCCCAAGCAGCTTGCATACATACAGTACATGCTAATTCTTATTAGTTAAACACCATGACAAGAATGATTAATTTTACCATACATTTCCATATGTGTTGCTGATGGAGATGCAGGTGAGTGATCAAAGATGCTGATTTTGATACTGTCATGGTGACAAGTGTGCGTCTAAAATGGCTGCAGCCTTGCAGGCGTGTCGGCCAATTTTCTTCCTTCTTTCTTTGTTCCCTTCCTTTTTTTTTTCCTTTCTTCTTTTGCTTTTTTTTTCCTCCTGTTTCTTTACTTAATTTTTCCTTCCACCCTTTGTCGTCTTTGTTTCCTTCCTTTCCTTGTCCTTCCTTTTTTGTGTTTCTTGGCTTTTTTCCTTCTTTTCTTCCTTCCTTTCCACCTACTCAGTGGCCGAGTGGCTAAAGTGTCCGCCCTGAGATCGGTAGGTTTTGAGTTCAAACCCCGGCCTAGTCACACCAAAGACCATAAAAATGGGAGCCATTACCTCCTTGCTTGACACTTAGCATCAAGGGTTGGAATTGGGGGTTAAATCACCAAAATGACACCAGGGCGCGGCACCGCTGCTGCCCACTGCTCCCCTCACCTCCCAGGGGGTGAACAAGGGTGATGGGTCAAATGCAAGAGGACAAATTTGATTATGTGACAGTCATTGGTACTTTTACTTTTTTTTTAGTTTTCTTTGTTTTTTTTCCCTTTTCCCCTCCACCCTTCTTCATCTGTTTTTCTTCCCTCCCTTTTTTCCCTTCCTTCTTTCCTTGCTTATTAGTTTTTAGCCTTCTTTGTTTCCAACCGTCCTTATGTTTTCTTCCCTTGTTACTTCTCTTTTTATTTGTTTTTTTTTCTTTTCTTCTTCCTTCTGTTTCTTTACTTCCTTTCCCTTCCACCCTTCTTTGTGTTTGTTTCCTTCTTTCCTCTTTCCTAGTTTTCTTCCTTTTTATTTTCTTTCTTCAACCCCTTCCTTTTTTGTTTCCTTCCCTTTTTTTTATTTTTCTTTTCTTCTTAGTTTTTTCCTCTTATTTCTTTCTTTGTTTCTTTCCTTCCTAACATACTTATTTCCTTTTTTGTCATCCTTCTTTTCATTGTTTCCTTCCTTCATTATTTCCTTTCTTCCTTTTTTTCTTCTGTTTCTTTCATTCTTTTTGTCATTTTTTTTCTTTCCTTACTTGTGGAACGCCTTCCTTACTTGTTGAACACCTTCCTTCCTTCATTCTTTATTTCCTTTCTTTCTTTATTTCCTTATGTGTTTATTTCCCTCTGTTTCTTTCATTCCATTGGTCATTCTTTGTCTTTCTTGCTTGCCTTTGTTAAACGCCTTCCTTCCTTCTTTCCTTCTTTGTTTATTTTGTTCCTTTTTTCCTGTTTCCCCCATTTTCCTTATTTTGTAATTATTTCCATTCTTCATTTCTCTTTCTCTGTCTTCCTTCTACCTCCCTTCCCCATGGCAGCATCTTTTGTCTCACTTGTCTCTCTTCACTGAACCACTTGACTGTTTTCGCCATTAGACGCTCTTTCCTTGTGTCTCCTGGGCATTTATGGCCCATTTTGCACCGTCTGTATTTTGCACCAGTAGGTGCTCCTCACCCAGGAGATGTTTATCATGCACGGCTGTGATTTACTCCTTAATGTCCAGTAATCTATATGCATACATATTGAATGTGTGTGCCTTCTTGCCGCTTGCTCCTTTGTGTCCTTAAGAGTAAAGTGAACTATTTGTTTTAGTGTGCATACAAAGACATCACAGCAAGATGTCGGCCATTTATCAGGAGTCACAGCAAGTCATGTCGCTGCCTAATGAATCATTTCTCCCTAATTCATTCTAATCATTTCCTGTGGGAAGAAAAGCAAATTGTGGATCATTCTCTGTGTAAATGAACAGCGGGGTCTTGTCCAAAAGCATTCAAGCTCTCCAGTGGAATTTATCAGACAAAGATAGATGAGGTGTGCAGTCTCTAAATATTTACACATCCAACAGCTTTTTTTATAATCATGTCTTTCTTGCTTTTATGGAGAAAAACGGCCTGAAAATGAGTTTTATGCAAATTTGTGTCTGGATTTGAGATATTCATGTAAACAAAGTGAAGTGGTGCATTAATTTGGTGTTGTTGGCATGAGTAATAGGAAGTGCAGTATTTGTATGTTGTGACAAACCTTGGCATGACGTGCTTGGTAAGTCGGCCTGCTGACAGTTCACTTCTCCTCACATTAGCGTATGGAATGCAGATTAGTACGGGACACAAATGGCGAGGGGAGGTTGGGAATACGAGGATTTGGAGAAGTAATCCTCGTCCTCTGTTTGATTGTTGTGTGATTACGGGTGTCCAGGCGTGTCCGACACATGGAGCTGCACAGGCACTTAGAGCGATCAGCCACTATTAACACCCCATCTCCCGTCCCAGGAATTAACTGAGGAAACATCGGCCAAAACGCTTCCATGCGCTTGGCAGTCTGTACTGGACTTGTGCGACTCTTGGACGTAAATTCGGCAAGTTTAAAGTTCAGAGGCCGGAGAACATCTGTCACGCTCCGTCGCGCCGTGTGGCCAACCATGCCAAAGCTGGCAAAAGAATATGCCGATTAATTACTCAAATGGGACAACGTATGTTGGCCAACTGTGACGGACGATGAAGAGACGAGTCCCAACACAACACTGGCGTGTGACAATTATGGTGAGCAGTGAGCCCTGAGTGTCGCTTAAATGTCAATCACATCCTCTTAAGTCCAAAACACTGCAGAATGATTGACAGCTGCAGCCCAAGTGCAGAGTCACCATTAAGAGGCTCGCTCGCCATCTCTAAAACCCGTTAATCTCTTACTGACAAATTACAAACTATCCTTCCTTTTTTACAAATAGTTAAGTATGGTTGCAGGTTAAAATAATCGTTTTTATAGTTGACAATATGATTTAATCATGTTTCCGACAGCTGAAATAGTTCATGCTTTTACTCCTAGATATCGAATTTTGGTCCAATATCCGTAAAAATACCTGCATGTGATTATACAGTATGTCAAAAGTTTTAGAGCCAAGGATCCCTGGTCTCACCCAAAAGCAAAACCATGATCTACCCTTGCATCAACTGTATGTGTGTGTGTGTGTCTATATATATAGATGATTGAAGGAACCCCTCATGAAACAGTTCTGTAGAGATGAAGTAGTCTTGTGATTTTTCCCACACCTACATATGTATGTGTATATATATATATATATATATATATATATATATATATATATATATGTATATATGTGTGTGTGTGTGTGTTTGTATACATGTGTATATATATATGTGTGTATGTATACATATATTTATATGTACATACATATTTATGTATATATATGTGTGTGTATGTATATATATGTGTATGTATATATACATGTATATATATGTATATATGTATATATATATATGTATGTATGTATGTCTATGCATCTATCTATATATATGTATGTATCTATGTATATATATATATATATATATATATATATATAAACTTAGTAAATATTGACCTACTAAGACAAAAATAATGACTATGTCAAATTATTGACTCACTGTAATTATTAATAATATATACATATATTAATAACGCAATAAGCCTTTGGAAAAAAAGAGGTAAAAGTGGGGCCACTTCCTGACATATGCTAATTTATTACAGCATTTAGGAAGCTGTAACAGCCAACTACTGATTGTCTGTTACATGCGCTCTGATTACGCACTGCTGATTGTCTGTTACCGCTTTGTGTGACAAGGAAAAACTCAACCCAATGGGACAATGACAAACATTGCATCTGTATGTATATACATACATTTACATATATATGCCTATGTACAATATATGTATGTATGTAAATGTGTATGTATATACATACACATATATACACATATATGTATGTATATATGTGTATGTATATACACATATATACATATGTACAGTATGTGTATGTATACTATATATGTGTACGTGTATGTATATATTTGTGTATATATGTGTATGTATGTATATATGCACTGTGTTTGTGTGTATATATGTATGTATGTATATATATTTATACATATGTATATATATATATATATATATATATATATATTAGGGGTGTGGGGAAAAATTGATTTGAATACGAATCGAATCAAAATACGTTGTGCGATTCAGAATCGATCCTCATTTTTTAAAAATCTATTTTATTTTTAATTTTATTTCTTTATCAATCCAACAAGCCACTACACACCAATACCATAACAATGCAATCCAATTCCAAAACCAAACCTGACCCAACAACACTCAGAACTGCAATGGACAGAGCAATTAAGAGGAGACACAAACACGACACAGGACAAACCTAAAGTAGTGAAACAAAAATGAATATTATCAACAACAGTATCAATATTAGTTATAATTTCAGCATTGCAGTGATAAAAATCCCTCATTGACATTATCATTAGACATGTATCAAAATTTAAAAAAAGAACAATAGGGTCACAGTGGCTTGCACTTGCATCGCATCTCATAAGCTTGACAACAGACGTGTCCAATATATATATATTTTTTAAATCTACTACTCTGCTAGCATGTCAGCAGACTGGGGTAGATCCTGCTGAAATCCAATGTATTGAATGAATACAGAATCGTTTTGAATCGGAAAAATATTGTTTTTGAATCGAGAATCGAATCGAATTGAATCAAAAAAATCGATATATTATTGAATCGTGACCCGAAGAATCGATATTGAATCGAATCGTGGGACACCCAAAGATTTGCAGCCCTAATATATCTATCTATATATATATATGTATATATATATATATATATATATATATATATATATATATATATATATATATATATATATATATATGTATAATGTGTGTGTGTCTGAAACATGATTTATCAGATTTTTGTGTTGTTTTTTTAAATAAAAAGCTTTGTGTTATTATTTGACGTCGGCCTTTAGTCTATTTCTCATTTTGCTTTTTGCTGTTTTGCACATTTTTGCTGGGGATTTTTTGTAATATGCCAAGGGCCAACGACAAATGAGTCACGAGCCACAGATGGCCCCTGTGCCACACTTTGGGCACCCCTGTTGTAGAAGCTAACTCTATAAGGCCAATATAGTACTGTTCTATATTTGTTAATTTTATGGTCACATATTGGACGCGAGTCAGCTTACATTAGCGCCGGATCTAGTAAAATCAGCTGTTTACCTGGTGGGTTTTTCCTGTGTTATTAAGAGGGGATAAGCGGAGAAGTCCTTTAGCTTCCGCCTTGTCTTGTATCGTATGAGTTCAATATCAATATCGGCTAATACTCAAGGCTACAATATCGGCATCTTATCGTAAGAAAAAATGTTTTATCAGGACACCTCTACAACAGTATAAATGAATTATTTAGTTGTGGAATATTTCATTTAATGTTTATTTTCACTTTTTATAAATCATTTAGGAGCAGAATTACTTAACTTTTAACAATACAAGGACATACTACAAATATCCAACTTTTATACCTTTATTGTAATTTTATAAAAGAACAATAGAATAAATAAGCGGTTACATTTATTAGTATTTATTTTTGTCTGAAAACACGATGATGATGAATTATTGGCCAAATATTTATCATATTTATGTGCCATCATATTTTTGTTAGCTTTAGTTAGTTAGCATGTGGTTTATTAATTAATAATCTTTAATTGATGTTTGTTCTCTTCTGCAGACGTCACGCCTCCTTTCTCTTAAAGATTTTTACCTTTACCTTCTCCTCAAAACTACTTCCTGCTCAGGGTCACGTAGCGAGACGGACTCAGACCCTTTGTAAACTTTTTTCAACACTTTGCGCATCAGACGCCTCATTTGCATTTACCATTACTTCAAAGGTGAAGAGATGTCAGTGTAAAGAGCAAACTGATAAGTCTGCAAAGTTTCATCAGGTCAAATATTGGATGTCGCCATGCAATCAGAGGCGTCCGTGCTCTCGCTCGTTAACGCCGCGCTATCATGGAAACAACATGACAGTCATTTGACTCTCCTTTCATTAGCTGACTGTTCGCTCGGAAATGTCTTCCTGTGTAACCTTGACACGCCATCTTTGCTCTAATGATTGTAAGCATGACCCATGCAACAAGATGGCTGCAAGTATCAAATAATTATAGTTGCGTATACTTACACATACAAAGTCTGGAAGGCAGAAGCATATTAGAATGTATCAAACGTGTCCGCATCAATCAACTTACTGCTCAATAAATCATTGTGGCTACTAGGTTTCACAAAAACAACCCAATTACCACTCCACTTCAATTTAAAGACAGCATAAGTCCATTCCTGACGTTTAATAATAAATAGGTTAGTGCTTTTCATACTTACCACTGCTTTTGACTCATTTTGCTTGAGCAAACCTTTTCTTATAATCCACACTACAAAATAATACAAGTATGTTTGATTTCTGATGATATCATTAGGTCTATATCACACAATATTTAAGGCTCAAACATCGATATTGGATTTTAGGTGTAAAATGTGTCAGGACACTCCTGGTATTTACAGTTGTAGTCTTCCTTATATTGTTTTTACTATGATTGAAAGTCAAAGAAAAGTGTTAAAAGTCAGCAGAATGCCTTTAGAGAGTAATTAAAGGCTAAAGTGAAAGAGAAAAAAGCTAAAGTTGGGTTAATGTCATTTTTGACTCAAGCTTTTTAGCATTAGCATGCACGGTTAAGTATCGACTCTCTTTTGATAATATTATCTTGATGTTTTTTCTACTTGAGTATGTTCTTGGGTTTTGATTTACTTGCGTGACCTTTTAGGAGGAGCTAATAGGATGAAGCCCTGCGCTTGTATCCATCACTGCTTTGGTCACCTTTGCAGTTTCTCATCTCTGACTCAGCGTTTATTGCCTCTCAGTGAAGTGTGTGATTACGGCCGGCCAGGTGAAAGCCTCGGGACGCGTTATCCCGCTCGCTGTTACCAAGGAGAAATGAAGCGTTCTTCGGAATATCCTCCTTGTCGCACGTGAAACGTTCATTGGCCACCCTAAATAAGAAAATAGTTCAACATGTTTTTGAAGGTTACTCAGGCCTCTCCTTTGATTTCCTTATCATTCACTTCATAGAACCTGCCTTTCCTAGTGTTACTCCATCCTTCATGTGCAGCGCCATTCTCTTGAGCAGCTTTTTTTTCTCACATGGAGACACGTTCTCTGAATGCTACTTTACAAGCTCAGCGTCTAGTAAACACTCTTATTGATCGTACACTAGTAGGAAAGCAGGGGTTTCTGAATTGCGGCCAGGGGGCCATTTGTGGCCCACAGCAGTTTTTTTTAACGGCCCGCAGCATATTGTAAATATATTATTAAAAAAAAAAACTAAATATAAAAAACTGGAATAAAACAGCAAATAGGTGAAATGTAACGAGAAAAACACTAATAACACGAAGCCCCATGCAGGCAGTTTTTTCTTAAAACTGTCTGCTCAAAAAATAATAATGAATCAAAATCGGTGTTGTTATGAATTATTGTAAATATACTATTAAAAAAAATATATATATAAAAAAGTGGAATAAAACAGCAAATAGGTGAAATGTAACGAGAAAAACTTTAATAACACAAAGCCCCATGCAGGCAGTTTTTTCTTAAAACTGTCTTTGCTAAAAAAAAAAAATAATGAATCAAAATCAATGTTGTTAAGAATTATTGAGCTGTACAAGGCACCAATTATTTCACATCAAATATTCCAAATTGAAATATTTTTGGAGGAAAAATTGCATATTGTGTGCCTTTCCTATCCCATATAGGAAAAACAAAGTTTTCTTTGACAAAAAGGGCAGAAAACAAATAAACATAAAACATTTTTTAAAAACTTACAACCAACAACCAACAGATTTATCTGAAGTTGATCTAGAGACTCAAGTGTTGAAAGTAAAACAAAAAAAAACAAAAAAATTGTAACATTAACAATTTAATGAGTGGGAGCCTAATGGATCCCTAAAAAATTTAGTGGTACTTTTTTTTTTAACTGTCATTGCTGAAAATTTTAAATCAATTTTATGAATTATTGACGTATTTAAGGCTCTAATAAGTTCTCATCAAATGTTCCACTTTGAAATATTTTAATGGGGTAAATATTGAATATTAATAGTATTAATATTAATGTTTTCTTTGAGAAAAAGAACATAAAAAAATATATATCAGGGGCCATAGAGGTCGGGTGCAATGTGAGCTGGGCGGCAGCCGAAGGCAGGGCACTTGGCGGTCTGATCCTCGGCTACAGAAGCTAGCTCTTGGGACGTGGAACGTCACCTCACTGGGGGGGAAAGAGCCTGAGCTAGTGCGCGAAGTGGAGAAGTTCCGGTTGGATATAGTCGGACTCACTTCGACGCATAGCAAGGGCTCTGGAACCACTTCTCTCGAGAGGGACTGGAACCTCTTCCACTTTGGCGTTGCCGACAGTGAGAGGCGACGGGCTGGGGTGGCAATTCTGGTTGCCCCCCGGCTTAAAGCCTGCACGTTGGAGTTCAACCCAGTGGACGAAAGGGTAGCCTCCCTCCGCCTTCAGGTGGGGGGACGGGTCCTGACTGTTGTTTGTGCTTACGCACCAAACGGCAGTTCAGAGTACCCACCCTTTTTGGGTACACTCGAGGGAGTACTGGAAAGTGCTCCCCCAGGTGATTCCCTTGTCCTACTGGGGGACTTCAACGCTCATGTTGGCAACGACAGTGAAACCTGGAGCGGCGTGATTGGGAAGAATGGTCGCCCGGATCCGAACCAGAGTGGTGTTTTGTTATTGGACTTTTGTGCTCGTCACAATTTGTCCATTACAAACACCATGTTCAAACATAAGGGTGTCCATATGTGCACTTGGCACCAGGACACCCTAGGCCGCAGTTCCATGATCGACTTTGTAGTTGTGTCATCGGATTTGCGGCCTTATGTTTTGGACACTCGAGTGAAGAGAGGGGCGGAGCTTTCTACCGATCACCACCTGGTGGTGAGTTGGCTGCGATGGTGGGGGAGGATGCCGGACCGACCTGGCAGGCCCAAACGCATTGTGAGGGTCTGCTGGGAACGTCTGGCAGAGTCTCCTGTCAGAGAAAGTTTCAATTCCCACCTCCGGAAGAACTTCGAACATGTCACGAGGGAGGTGCTGGATATTGAGTCCGAGTGGACCATGTTCCACACCTCTATTGTCGAAGCGGCTGATCGGAGCTGTGGCCGCAAGGTAGTTGGTGCCTGTCGGGGCGGCAATCCTAAAACCCCTTGGTGGACACCAGCGGTGAGGGATGCCGTCAAGCTGAAGAAGGAGTCCTATCGGGTCCTTTTGGCTCATAGGACTCCGGAGGCAGTGGACAGGTACCGACAGGCCAAGCGGTGTGCGGCTTCAGGGGTCGCTGAGGCAAAAACTCGGACATGGGAGGAGTTCGGGGAAGCCATGGAAAACGTCTTCCGGACGGCTTCGAAGCGATTCTGGACCACCGTCCGCCGCCTCAGGAAGGGGGAAGCAGTGCACTATCAACACCGTGTATGGTGCGGATGGTGTTCTGCTGACCTCAACTGCGGATGTTGTGGATAGGTGGAAGGAATACTTCGAAGACCTCCTCAATCCCACCAACATGTCTTCCTATGAGGAATCAGTGCCTGGGGAATCTGTGATGGACTCTCCTTCTTCTGGGGCTGATGTAGTTAAAAAACTGCTCGGTGGCAAGGCCCCGGGGGTGGACGAGAGGTCCGCCCGGAGTTCCTTAAGGCTCTGGATGCTGTGGGGCTGTCTTGGTTGACAAGACTCTGCAGCATCGCGTGGACATCGGGGTCGGTACCTCTGGATTGGCAGACCGGGGTGGTGGTTCCTCTCTTTAAGAAGGGGGACCGGAGGGTGTGTTCCAACTATCGTGGGATCACACTCCTCAGCCTTCCCGGTAAGGTTTATTCAGGTGTACTGGAGAGGAGGCTACGCCGGATAGTCGAACCTCGGATTCAGGAGGAACAGTGTGGTTTTCGTCCTGGTCGTGGAACTGTGGACCAGCTCTATACTCTCGGTAGGGTTCTTGAGGGTGCATGGGAGTTTGCCCAACCAGTCTACATGTGCGTTGTGGACTTGGAGAAGGCATTCGACCGTGTCCCTCGGAAAGTCCTGTGGGGAGTGCTCAGAGAGTATGGGGTATCGGACTGTGTTATTGTGGCGGTCCGCTCCCTGTACGATCAGTGCCAGAGCTTGGTCCGCATTGCCGGCAGTAAGTCGAACACATTTCCAGTGAGGGTTGGACTCCGCCAAGGCTGTCCTTTGTCACCGATTCTGTTCATAACTTTTATGGACAGAATTTCTAGGCGCAGTCAAGGGGTTGAGGGGTTGCGGTTTGGTGACCGCAGGATTAGGTCTCTGCTTTTTGCAGATGATGTTGTCCTGATGGCTTCATCTGACCGGGATCTTCAGCTCTCACTTGATCGGTTTGCAGCCGAGTGTGAAGCGACCGGAATGAGAATCAGCACCTCCAAGTCCGAGTCCATGGTTCTCGCCCGGAAAAGGGTGGAGTGCCATCTCCGGGTTGGGGAGGAGCCCCTGCCCCAAGTGGAGGAGTTCAAGTACCTAGGAGTCTTGTTCACGAGTGGGGGAAGAGTGGATCGTGAGATCGACAGGCGGATCGGTGCGGCGTCTTCAGTAATGCGGACGTTGTACCGATCCGTTGTGGTGAAGAAGGAGCTGAGCCGGAAGGCAAAGCTCTCAATTTACCGGTCAATCTACGTTCCCATCCTCACCTATGGTCATGAGCTTTGGGTCATGACCGAAAGGATAAGATCACGGGTACAAGCGGCCGAAATGAGTTTCCTCTGCCGTGTGGCGGGGCTCTCCCTTAGAGATAGGGTGAGAAGCTCTGCCATCCGGGAGGAGCTCAAAGTAAAGCCGCTGCTCCTCCACATCGAGAGGAGCCAGATGAGGTGGTTCGGGCATCTGGTCAGGATGCCACCCTAACGCCTCACTAGGGAGGTGTTTAGGGCACGTCCAACCGGTAGGAGGCCACGGGGAAGACCCAGGACACGTTGGGAAGACTATGTCTCTCGGCTGGCCTGGGAACGCCTCGGGATACCCCGGGAAGAGCTAGACGAAGTGGCTGGGGAGAGGGAAGTCTGGGTTTCCCTGCTTAGGCTGTTGCCCCCGCGATCCGACCTCGGATAAGCGGAAGAAGATGGATATCTATTGACAGACCTGAAGTTGACCTACAGATTTAGGCCTTGGGTAATTAAAATAAAAGTTACATATGAATTTTTTTGGTTTTAAACATTTTTATGACTCAGACCCTCCCGGGTCCCCGTGAACAAACTTGAAGGGAGCCCTGAGTGTAAAAAAAAAAAAAAAAAAAAGGTTTAATATACATAGGATTTTTTTTTTTCTTCTAAAACTTAGTGGGTGCGGCTTATGGTTACTTGCAATATGATGATTATTACATTACATTATAAACACTGTATAGTTATCGTTTATTTTGTTCAGTTAATGAGCAGGATGTAGGCAAATGCTATGAGTCCGTCTGCATGAACCCAAATATTTTTTTAATTAAATTATTGCATATTGTTATAATGTTTGTCACCTTCAGACCGTCTAAAAGTAACATGTCTTCTTTCTCTCATTATTTTGTAGGTTTATGGCTTTTCATGTCGAAAATACAAAAATCGCTAATCACAGTTTTGGAGAGAAAAATCGCAATTAGCTTTTTCCTCAAATTCGTACACCTCTGGTGACAATACTGAAAAAAAGCAGATGTCCATATATTTTTTGCACGATAATATTGACTTGGTAAGGAAGTATCAATACTACAAATCCTACTTGAGTTCTAACCATGTTTTCAAGTACCAAGGTAATAACCGATAAATGTTGCGTCCCGATGAGAGAGTCGACATGAAGCCGGTGGTCTGAAACACACTTAAGCATCTCCGTGGTCATTTGTAGGAAATCATGTTTTTTCTGGGATGATTAGTTAGTCACTGGTCCTCCACAAGGCTCACACCTTGATGACTCATCGGGATCCATTTTCCTCTGGCAGATCATTTGCACCACCTATGAAACTTGGGCTGCTACTGACCCGCTTCCACTGCCAGATGCCTTCTTGCAGGTGTTTGTGAAGATACACCTGACTGGGCTGCAGTGTCCTGAGGGTGATTCACTTTGGAAGTGCCCTCTTGATTCATGGGAGGTCCCAACATTCATCTGTCATGTGACCCCGCAGACCACCATTATGCTTTTTACCCTCAAAAGCACATGACTTGGTAACAGATTACTTCACTAATTACAGCAGTTGATTTTATCCTCTTTCAGCTAAAACATTTCAGAGGACCAGCTTGTTAAGTGGTACTAAATGTTGTATTTGAATAGAGACCGAGCGATTATTTGCCACGCTCAATGAGCAAATAGTAATGACTTCCAGCCCCTCTGGGATGCAAACACAAAGGCTTCCAGATGATCCCCATATTGACGTTTTCTATCACCAGGCACACATTTACTTGGGCCTTGTTCACACTGCAGGTCAATTCGGATTTTTTGCTCCGACGTGACCTGTATCGGATTTTTTCCTCGTCAATGTGAATAGTATGATTCAAAGTTGACCTTTTTCGTAGGTGGCTATAGATCGGGTACGTATGCTATGTAGGGGTGCAACAATACATCGACATTGTCGACAATAAATTATGCTGCCAACAAATAAGTTTGTCGACATACTCGTGACGTCATCAATGGCGAGTCAGCACCGCTCCTCGCATTAACACCGTGGGTGAAAACATGTCAAATGTGGTGATATTTTAACCTATTCTGGTTAAAAAAACATGTTAATTTTGCAAAGCAGATCTTGTTTTTATGACACTATATCTGTGATGCGTGCGCTTTTAAGGCGGAGAATGTCAGACATCTGCAGGATGCAGTCTCAACTTAAGATTGTTCGCTTGTACCTTGCTAAACAGCTGACAAGAGTGAGGCGAAGTTGCTTGAAACATTGATTGAAATATAATTTCAACCAAAGTCTGCCACCTTAACTTCTTCTTCATCAATTCAAGGAATTACACAAGCAGCGGAAATTTGCAATGCAATGAAGAAAGGCACAATAACAAACGTCAATCGCACGCACACACAAAACATATGGCACCAATGCTCAGGTTTTGTAAGATTAAACATACAATCTATTAGGTAGCTAACAGGTTGAGAAAAAAATCAATGATACAATCATGTGCATTGAGTCTATTAGAATGCAAACAATGCCAGGATTTAATCAATAATCAATAATAAATTAGTGTGCAGCTTTTTAATCACTTCATCAAAACATACTTTTCTTTTTGAGCGAGTTTTATAGTTTGGTTGTTTTATTTTTTGTCCTTATTGCTGCTTTTTTAACTGTCCCCCCCCCCCCCCCCCCCCCATACAAAAATACTTGTTTTTTTTTTACTTTTCCTGTCCTTACTTTTAAATGGATACAAGTTTAATTATTTACATTTTTGTAACAGCCTAATGAGCAGCATAATTACAGCATGAATACATGTTTATGAATTAAGTCATTTTGTTTGTGAGCACATGCCTAAAAATATCTCAAGCTGAATTTAAAAGTTAAAGGCAAATTAAAGGCACTGAATGTGTTATAATCTAGTCGACTAATTGTTAAGATAGTCGATGACTAGTCAACTATCAAAATAGTTGTTAGTTGCAGTTTGAAGGCAAATTACTACTTCCCAATATGACAGCTTTACGCAACAATTTATTTGATCCTAAAACCATTTCAGTGAACCAGCTTTTTAAGTGGCACCAAAAGTTGTATTTCAATAGAGATCGACCGATTATCAGCGCCGATATTTGGCGTTTTGATGTTTATCAGTATCAGCCTTTTTATTTAATTTAATTGTTTTTGTATTTTTTTTTTTGCTACAGCATACTTACATCAGCCGATATAATATATACGATAGGTTGATTGGCAACACTAAATTGGCCCTAGTGTGTGAATGTGAGTGTGAATGTTGTCTGTCTATCTGTGTTGGCCCTGCGATGAGGTGGCGACTTGTCCAGGGTGTACCCTGCCTTCCGCCCGATTGTAGCTGAGATAGGCGCCAGCGCCCCCCGCGACCCCGAAAGGGAATAAGCGGTAGAAAATGGATGGATGGATGATCGCAGTATTTTGTGTTTCACAAAAAAAAAAAAAATGGTAGGTGGTAAGAACCACTGCATGGTCTGCATGAGAAAACTTCCCTTTTTGCTGGAGCCCATTTTTAAAAAGAAAAATCATTCAAGAAAATAAATTGCACCTATTGTTTATTATTCTCACCAAATATTTTTTATATCTGAAAGGGTATTTATTTGAGGTCTTGTGAGAATTCTTCTCCGGTCTCCCTTGCCGTTGCTCACACGACCACGCCCTCCTTTTTCTTCCTCTAAAGTAGTGCTGGTCACTTGTTGTATGTCTCTCCTGCTTACATGTCAAAACTTTTCGTTTTTGCCGGGAAAACCATTTTTTGACGTTCTTTCCTGGCATTTTGTTTTTATTAGCTATTGCAACGAAGAAGTCGCTTGACAAGCCTCCGTCTGCATCACTCGGGAGCGTGGGCTCATTAAAGGAGAGTGCAGAATTTCATTTTCTGTTATTCAATCAAATAACGCAGCAGAGATGGGTGGACAAAAGGACAAAAGAAAATATATCTCTGCCAAAAATGCAAACAAATATCTTGACAAATAGGAGATTATTTGTTTAAGTAAAGAATTGGAGGCAGCAGCTCACACATTCTCATACTTTCTGTAACATCCAGGAAGAAATGATGTCAGCCATCTTGAAAAATGTCTCAACTATAATCTACGTGCAGGAGCCCAAAATATTTTTTATTAAAATGCTTGCAATATTTCAGGATTCCTCACGACAAAATCTTATAATGTATCAAATCCATAAACTGTTATAAATTGTATACAATTGAGTAAATGGCGAGTTATTGTTATGTAGAGAAACGCCATATTTGCCAAATTTTGAAATGCAAATGTTGATGCTCCTCTTAGACACGCATAATTAAGGTGTTTAATGTTTTTGCTGCTAAATTAACCACAACATTAGCGCAGCATAAAACATTGTCGCTACTGGTTCCACGTTTCCCCAAAAAATATGTTCAAACAACTTAAAGCGTTGCCCAGCTGTTTACTGAGGTGTACTATTCATGTTTAAAAAAAACTTTTACTGCAAATGAATATCTGCTCCAAATATCAATTATCGGCCTCATTGACTACTAATAATCCATCGGAAAAAATATAATCGGTCGATGGCTATATTTGAAGCAGTATAATGCAACAATACTTCGGCAAAAAAAAGCAGCCATTGATTGCTCTCTTCCTAATGCATGGTTGTTGTATCCTTCTGCTCAGCCTTACAAAGATAAATAAGCACCAGGTGTCACCATTACTCTGCAGATTTATGTTGTTTGCGCTCACATTCATACACCGCCTTGCTGGTGCATACCACAGCTGACCACTCGTCTTTAGCAGGGCTTTCATCATACTGTCCCACACCACAAAAAATACTGTACCTTTGCAATGCAGCCTTTTTATTACACTGCTGGGACGAAGGGAATGAGATGATGTGACCCAGAGTCTGCACGGAGACGCAATGATGTCACACGATGATGACGGAAGACAGACGGAATTAGAGCCGGAGCTGATCTGCTGCCTCTGATGGCAGCTGGGGATAAAGAACGCTGCTGATAGGCAATCAGTTGTTTGGACTGTGGATGTACTCACCTTGCCGTCTCCTGTACTTTGGAGTGTGGCCAAAGGGTTTTAATAGACCTTGGCT
Source organism: Nerophis ophidion (assembly GCF_033978795.1). NCBI lineage: Eukaryota > Metazoa > Chordata > Actinopteri > Syngnathiformes > Syngnathidae > Nerophis > Nerophis ophidion. The sequence goes on from NC_084617.1 coordinate 22,224,829, forward strand.
TAACCCAGGGGCGTCCAAACATTTTCACTGAGGGCCACACACTGAAAAATTAAAGCATGCGGGGCATCCATTTTAATAATTTTCATTTTCAAAACCAATTCAATGTATGTGGGTTTGTGTGTGTGTCAGGTTTGGTCCCAGGTACCCAGAAGGGTCTCAATCATAAAATGTAAAAAATTTGTCATATATAATTTTTTTTAACTTAATTCTCAAATTTCTTGATCAACTTCCAATCGGTCCTTAATACAAATATTTTTCTTTTTTCTTTTTTTTCCTTTTAGTATTTTATGCCCTTTTTGTCAAAAACCCTGTTTTAATGGCAAAAACACAAAATATGCAATATTTTCCCTTAAAAAATTCAGCTTGGAATATTTGAATATATATAAATAAGTCAATAATTCAAAACGTTGATATTAATTTTTGATTTTAAACAAAATTAAGTTCCAATACATTTTTGGGTACACAAAAGGGCTCAACTCATGAAAGTGTTTAAAGTAAGTCATGCATTTTTATTTTGTTTACTTGTAACCCTCAAATCAGGCATATGATTTTTTTCGTCTATAGTCGGAAATCCGTCTTTCTTATCTCTGTAAAAATATTTTCCGTTTTTCTTAGTTTTTTCCGACCTATAATGCGTGTTAAAATCTATATCTGTCTCTTTGCCACACCTGCCAACAACTACGGTTTTCCCGTAATGAGTACGGTTTTTGATAATCAAGTGCTAAAAACTACGGTTTTCCATTAAAAATTATTATCTTAAAAATCGAAGCTACATAGCAAAGCAACTCCACAGGCAGGGGACAAAATATACAGGAACCTCAATGATGATTGGTTGGTTTACGTATAACAAAATCTGTTATTGGTTGGTTGGTTTACAATGATGAGTCACGATTGGTTGAGATTAGTGCAAAACATTACGGGCGAGTCATCGAACCAGGAAGAGAAATCACAACAGACACGCACATCCCAAATGACGACAAGAGAAGAGGGACAATTCAAGCGGGCGATTTATATATATAAAAAAAAACAGTAGAATTTGGCAGAAGGATATACCCAGGAACCTCTTTCTTAAAATTTTCTTTTAGAGATGTAGACGACTTCCAGGAAACCCACAATGCGTCTACTTAGCAACATTTGGACAAATGTATGCGTCTGGATAAAGCAATGCCCAACACATTCATTTGAGTTGTTTACCATGTAAGCCCAAATCAAAACTGCTCTTGACATTGTAGACGTGGAATACACATTTAAGAACACACATGATTGAGGCAGACATTTGATGACTTTTGCTACAATATAGCCTGTCTAAATCCTACATTTAATTTTCTTTGACATTTTGTTAATTTTTTCGACTGTTTATATTTTGACAATGAATAGTTAAATAATTTTGGAACAAACAACATGACTTGTCCCCCCACCTGGCTGGGGACCTGCGGCCCCCAGACCACAGGCTTATTTTCAGTCTTTTTCATTAAGTTCAAATCACATGGCTGTCTAGATCAATTTCAGATCTACTAGTCAATTAAAGTTTTTTTTTTTTTTATGTTTAATGCAATTTTTGTCAAAGAAAACTTTTTCTTTTATGACAAACACAAAATATACAATATTTCACCCCAAAAAATATGTCAAAGTGAAATATTTGATGTGAAGAATTGAAGTCTTGAATAGGTCAATTTATAACACTGATTTTGATTCATTATTATTTTTTGAACAATGACGACTTTAAAGACAAAAATAGCTTGCATTGCAGCTTTGTGTTATTAGAGTTAACATCACAAAATTTTCTAGTTACATTTCACCTGCTTCCAATTTTTAAATGTTTTAATCATATTTCTTAAATGTTCCACAGGCCATTAAAAAACTAGCTGGGGGCCGTAAATGGTCCCCTGGCCGCACTTTGGTCACCTCTGGCCTTACCTGAAAAAGGAAAAATACTGTAAGAAGTGCAATGTTAGTGTGACCATATTACATCCTGTCTTCTTTATTTGTTGCAGAGCATCTTCACTGTTCTGTTGGGACCCTTCACTTTTTTCAACGCTCAGAAGACCAAATATCTTCAGATCCTCACCTCACTCATGCGATGGATTGGTAAGCAAAGCTCTAACATATCATCCCGCTAATTTGATGATAATAAATAGTAGTACTATTAAAATTACTTCTAAGACTAATAACGCAACATGAATTTTGCGCCAAAAAGTTCACAAAATGAAATGGAGCAGTATACTTTTTTTGGTAATGAATGGGTTATACTTGTATAGCGCTTTTCTACCGTCAAGGTACTCAAAGCGCTTTTACATTATTTCCACATTCACCCATTCACACACTGTTGGCGGGGGCTGCCATGCAAAGTGCGAACCACGACCCATCAGGAGCAAGGGTGAAGTGTCTTGCTCAAGAACACAACTGACGTGACAAGGTTGGTACAGGTGGGGATCGAACCAGGAACCCCAGGTTGCTGGCACAGCCACTCTCCCAACTACGCCATGCCGTCACCCATTCCAGAGTTTCACGTTGTTCCCATTGGGTTGAGTTTTTTCTTGCCTTTATGTAGGATTTAAGCCGAGGGTGTCGTTGTTGCTTGTGCAGCCTTTTAAGACATTTGTGATTGAGGACTATATGTAACTTGACGGCTTCTTGTCAATCAATCAAAGTTTACTTACAATATACCTAAAACATGACTTAAAAAGGAGGGGGAGGCTATATACAGTATGTGTGTGTATTTATATATATATATATATATATAAATATAAATATATATATATATATATAGATATATATATATATATATACATATATATATATATATATATATATATATATATAAAGATATATATATATATATATTGATTTTTTTTCCCCCACTCGTATACTCATCTCTTCATCCTTCTCATACTGTATAGTTTACGTAATCATTCTAGCTAAAAAAACATGACTTATTAGTTTATTGCTATATTAATATGTCACAAGTCCATACATATACACTCACTACCGACTGTATATACATAAACACACTCGTCACATGCAGTAAATATATAAATACACTCGTTTCATACAGTACTGGCCAAAGGTTTGGACACACCTTCTCCTCATTCAGTGCGTTTTCTTTATTTTCCTGACTCTTTACATTGTCACTGAAGGCATCAAAACTATGAATAAACACGTGGCATTATGTATTTAAAAAAAATGGTGAAATAACTGAAAACTACATGCACCTGGGGATAGGTTGATTGGCAACACTAAATTGGCCCTAGTGTGTGAATGTGAGTGTGAGTGTTGTCTATCCGTGTTTGCCCTGTGATAAGGTGGCGACTTGTCTAGGATGTACCCCGCCTTCAGCCCGGATGCAGCTGAGATAGGTACCAGCACCCCCGCAACCCCAAAAAAAGGGACAAGCGGTAGAAAATGGATGGATGGATGGTAGAAAATGGATGGATGGATGTTTTATAATCCACTTTCTGCAAAATAACACCGTATTTTCTGATTACTGCTTTGCACACTTTTGGCACTCTCTCGATGAGCTTCAAGAACAACTGTGAAGTGAAAACCCTTTCAGGTAACTACCTCTTGAAGCTCATCGAGAGAATGCCAAGAGTGTGGAAAAAAAGTAATCAGAGCAAAGGGTGGCTATTTTGAAGAAACTAGAATATAAAACCTGTTTTCAGTTATTTTACCTTTTTTTGTTAAGTACATAACTCCACATGTGTTCATTCCTTGTTTTGATCCCTTCAATGACAATATACAATGTAAAAAGTCATGAAAATAAAGAAAACACATTAAATGAGAAGGTGTATCCAAACTATTGGCCTCTACTGTATACGTAGTAATGTAAGGAAAATGTATTGCGACACATTGTCGTATCGATATTTTTTTCCACCTCATACTCCCCTCTGCATCCTTCTCATACTGTATAGTTTACATAATCATTCTAGCTAACACACCATAAATTATTAGTTTATTGCTATGTTAATGTACACACACACACACACACACATAGATACTTCCTTTTATACACGCGCACACAAGTACATACATACTCACCTAAAGTACATACATACAGACATACATACACTTGTCTCATGCATTACATATATATATATATATATATATATATATATATATATATATATATATATATATATATATATATATATATATATATATATATATATATATATATATATATATACATATATATATATATATATATATATATATATACACACGTACATACATACATACATGTCACATACAGTACGTACATAGACTCGTCATATACAGTACGTATGTACATACATACATACACTTGTCACATGCGGTACATACAGTACATACACACACTTGTCACATGCGGTACATACATGCGTCCCCCCACCTCCAATGAGCCCTTTTCCCCATTACCACATGTCTTCAGTGTCTCCTCTCCCTCCAGTTGTGGCGCTCCGGTCCGTCCATCACGTTTGGGTCCTGCTCCGTGTCTTGCCCTCTCATTCCTCACCTTGACAGGCTTGACGGCCCATCGCAGCCTTGATTGGACTGTCACTCTCGACGCCATGAAAGAAAATAAACTGCCCGTTTGAGTGGGGGTGGTGGTCGAAAGCCGCGGCCATAGAGCTATAGCGCCACATCTGTGAGCAAACACGCTCGCACTAAATAACACAACGAGGTGTTGTTTGCTCCACCTTTCAATCTTTGCCTTCATCCACTCATGGACGCCTCCCTCTTCTGCGTCCTGCTAATTGATTGGCTCTGTCACCTCGTGAGTCTTTACAGCACAGGCCTCATCCTTTTCACACGTCCAATGTCTACTTGGAATTAAAATGGTAGCATCCATCTTGGACATAATGACTTGTCCTCATGCCACGCTGTGATTGGATCCCAATGGGACCCCTAGGGTGCTCACCATACCTACTCAGCTGGCTTTGCTTCCTTCCTTGTGGGATTGGACGGACGTAACGTGTGACCCAGCGTTGGCCCTCTTACCGGCTGTCACCTGGCTGCCGTGTCAGGGTTAAGGCTGGCGTGCTGTGGCTCCGCCTCCTGGCCTTGTCACGCCAGTCTTCAGTCAGCCCTTCCACCACCGTATCGTGTTAGTGTTGTTACAAACACAACAACACTGACACAAAGAGAATACTGCGAATATTTTATCTTTAGGTACTTAACAATTCCATCCGATTCCTGCAGTGATGATTCGATTCAGAATTGATTCTCCATTCAACACAATTAATGATTCAAACCGATTCTTGCAATTTATTATTTGGTGTAGTAGTAATGAAACTTTTATCAAAACAGGTTAGAAAAGCTCTTTCTGGTTGTATGTAAATTCTTATGAAAACATTTTTATTAGATTTTTGCTATCTATAAATCGGTTTAGAATCAGGATGAATAAAAATGTGAATAGATTTTTTTTTTGCGCACCCTTAATTTGTTGTATTGTAGATCTGTCAGGAAGACCACCCTCTACAGACCCCTGCACGCCGCAGCGAGAGGTTTAGTTGATTTTGAGTGCTGGAGAGGTGGGGGATGGGTTAACAACCTCCATTCTCAATAGTGATGGCTTCCCTCCCATCAAACATTAAGGCCTCCAAGGGATCCCAATATCCACGTTGACATGTTCTATCATCAGGCAGTCACACATTGACTCAGTCATACTGTATGTCTGATGTTCCTAATTAAACAGACACTCCAACACCTTGTAGATCAGAGGTGTCTAGACTTTTTGCACTGAGGCCCACAAACTAAAAAAATCAAAGCATATGGGGGCCATTTTGATAGCTTTTATTTTTAAAACCAATACAATATATACCTTTTTTTTAATTTTTGACTTTTCGAACTTCCGGGGACTCAGGGGGTCCCAGTCATAAACATGTTAAAAATAGGTCATACCATTTTTTTTAATGCTTATATTTCTTGATTAACTTCAGATATTAAACTAGTTTTTTTGTGGAAGAAAGCTATTTTTCTTTTGGCAAAAACTAAAAATGTGCAATATTTTTCCCCAAAAATATTTCCACAGTGGAATTATTTTATGTTAACTGGAGGGAGGTCAATAATTTGTAACACTGTTGATTTTAATTCATTATTATTTTTTGAACAATGAGCAAAAACAACAAACTCTAAAATTCTTGGGGATCCACAAGGGCCCTAGTCATGAGTGTTAAAATTAAGTCATACGGTAAAACAATAAAAAGTTTTACTTTCGACATTTAAATCTCTAAATCATCTTCAGATCCATCCATTGATTATATGTTTTTGTTTGTTTGTTTTGTTTAATGTTCTTTTTGGCATTTTTTATATGGCAAACACAAAATGTGCAATATTTTCACCCCAAAATATTTCAAAGTGGAATAGTTGAAGTAATTGGAGCGTTGAAAAGGTCAATAATTCATAACATTGACTTTGATTCATTATTTAAGCAATGACCGTTTTAAAGAAAAAATAAAGCCTGCATTGCAGCTTTTTGTTATTAGAGTCATCATTGCAACTTTTTCTTGTTACATTTCACCTATTTAGTCTTTTATTCCACTTTTTTTTTGTAATAGTATTTTCAAAATGTGGCACGGGCCGTTATAAATTTAGCTGAGGGTAGCAAATGGTCCCCTGGCCGCACTTCAAACACCCCTGCTTTAGCAAAAGTCCACCTTCGCCTCTGCTGTCCCAATACATTTGTCTTCATTGTGTGCTTGAGAAGGCCAGAGGAAGGCTGATTGCTTGTGGAGGTTGTCGGGTCTCTGGTGGCCTTAAGCGTGAAACCATGAAGTATGGTCCTCTGCTCTTAATGAAGCGAATGCCTCCTCTTGGAGGTCTTGAACAATTCCATTTAGAGGAAACCTCAGAGGTGTGATGAAGGTTGAGCGTCACCATGAAGATGATCCCCTTGAATCAATCTTGACCTGTGTACCTACAACAAGACAAGTTCAAGTTCCAGATGCATTTTGCACTTTGAGACTTTTGGACTTTGACTGCCTTCTTTTTGTGTTTATCACTTTTCACCACAAAGTGGCAGTATCCTGAGAATCCTATGATATGCTGTAATGTAATCCATGTATTTATTCTGAATTCCATAAGGTTTGTAGATTCAATTTGAACATTTGTCCTCCTAAAGAGACGGTTGTTTCACCCCCTTCCAAACGCGCACGGTTGCACGTGAGATGACTCTCCTCTGCCTGTAAATGGAGTCCACACTTCCTCCAAACACTCCCTGGAGCTTTGACAGCGTCTGCTATTAGTTTGTTTGCTAGTAGCAGCCGTGAGACCTCTTCTCCTGAGAGGGTTCTTAAATCCCAGCATGACCCCACAGCTCTCGGCCCCCTTCAAGGTCACCTGCAGCCTGGTGCAACACAATTTAAATCACAACGTCACGCCTAGCTGATCCTTAGGTGTGCCTCTTTCACGCACGCTCAATTCAATCTGAGTGATAACCACAGAGTAAGAGTGATAGCATAGAGAGTGAGTGATAGCGAGAGTGAGTGATAGCGAGAGTGAGTGATAGAGCGAGTAAGTGAGTGATCACAAGAGTGAGTGATGACAAGAGTAGGTGAGTGATGGCGAGAGAGCGTGTGCGAGTAATAGCAAGAGAGCAATCGCGAATGTGAATGAGTAAGTGATGGTGAGAGAGTGTGGATGAGTGACAACAAGAGCGTGAGTGAGAGTAACAGCGAGAGAGATTGAGTGAGTGAATGGTAGCAAGAGTGAATGAGTGAATGATAGCAAGAGTGAGTGAGTGAATGATAGCGAAAGAGATTGAGTGGGTAGGTAAATGAGAGCAAGAGTGATAGTGGGAGAGAAAGATTGTGTGAGAGAGTGATAGAGTGTGTGAGCAGGTGAGATCGAGGGAGAGTGTTAAAGGGACAGTGATTGATGGAGAGAGTGATAGAGGGAAAGTGAGAAAGTGATATGGGAGATGGATTAAGAGTGATAGAGGGTGAGTGAGAAAGTGATATGGGAGATGGATTGAGAGTGATAGAGGGAGAGTGAGAAAGTGATATGGGAGAGTGATCGAGGGAGAATGAGAGTGAGAGAGTGATCGAGGGAGAGTGATTGAGTGATAGAGGGAGAGTGATCGAGGGAGAGGGAGAGTGAGAAAGTGATATGGGGGAGTGATCGAGGGAGAGTGATGGAGGGACAGTGATTGAGTGATAGAGGGAGAGTGAGGAATTGATGTGGGAGAGTGAGAAAGTGATATGGGAGAGTGATAGAGGGAGAGTGAGAAAGTGATATAGGAGAGTGGTAGAAGGAGAGTAATTGAGAGTGATAGAGGGAGAGTGAGGAAGTGATATGGGAAGATTATAGAGGGAGAGTGATATAGGGAAATTGATCAATTGTGACATGGAGAGTGACAGAGGGAAAGAGAGTGATAGAGGGAGAGAGAGAAAGTGATAAAAGGAGAGTGATAGAGGGAGGGCGAGAGGAAGGTCAGGAGAGGAAGAGTGATAGGGAGAGTGATTGAGAGAGAATGATAGAGGGAGAGGGATAGTGTGATAGAAGGATGAAACAGTGATAGAAAGGAAGAGTGATTGATAAAGAATGATAGAAGGAGAGGGATAGTGTGATAGGAGGGTGGGAGAGGAAGAGTGAGAAAAAGGGAGAGTGAGAGAGTAAGAGTGACAGAGAGGGAGAGTGATAGTGAGGAGATTAATCACAGCTCCACCTGCTGGACCTGCTGGGTCACTGCACCACTTGGCCCCAATGCCAGTAATGACGAAATAAAACGGCTTTTAATTTGAAAAGCTTTCTTGTGTGTGTGGGTGCTCCTTTAATGTAGTTTTAGGAACGCCGTTTAGTAAAACTGTTATAGTAGAATAGAATAATATGTTATTGTCATTGTACACATGGTTGTGTAGTACTACTAATTCATCAACTCATGTCTATAAAATTATGATTAATTATGTTTATTAGATAGTAACCTTCCTACACAACCACTGTTTAAAAACCATCTGGTGTCTAATATTGTTTTTTAAGTTATCTACTGCAATAAAACTCAGTGCTAGTTATATTTATGCAAAATAAAATACCAATGGCCGACTCGAGTAGCAGTAATTAAAAAGTCACTGTCAAAATAAAAGTGATATTGCAGGAAGAATATGGTTTTACACAATAAAATAAAAAAGGGCACACTGAAGTAGCAGTCATTATACATATATTGTAAATAGAAGAATAAAACATAAATGCTTCTAATTTTACTCACACGTGTGAGTGTCTTTATTTCCTACATGCTTACGTGTCCTTGAACGACACCTCAACCTTTAACCTGTTGTGACGAACATACAGGAACAGGAAGTAGAACCCATAGTTGTCATGTGACCTCACTAATTAGACGTTCACCTGCAGTTTTACTACATCTCATCATAATCATGTCTATTATGTTTATGCTGTCGTTTATGACCACCATCATTCCTGTTTTATGTCCTGCTCACAACTAACATGCTAGATACCTTCATTTCGTATTTTTACTTCCTTTTGTTGATGGAGCTCTAAATACTTTGTATTATAAACATGTCATACACACATTTATACAAATGTATACTGTGTACCTATACTATATACTTTTACTTTTCCATATATCTTTATACTGTACTATGTACTTATTAGGGCTGCGAATCTTTGGGTGTCCCACAATTCGATTCAATATCGATTCTTGGGGTCACGATTCGATAATATTATATATTTTTGATTGGATTCGATTCTCGATTCAAAAACAATATTTTTCTGATTCAAAACGATTCTGTATTCATTAAATACGTAGGATTTCAGCAGGATCTACCCCAGTCTGCTGACATGCAAGCAGAATAGTAGATTTAAAAAAAGAAAAAAAAGAAGCTTTTATAATTGTAAAGGACAATGTTTTATCAACTGATTGCAATCATGTAAATTTGTTTTAACTATTTAATGAACCAAATATATGACCTATTTTATTTTTGTGAAAATATTGGACACAGTGTGTTGTCAAGCTTATGAGATGCGATGCAAATGTAAGCCACTGTGAGACTATTGTTCTTTTTTTTAATTTTTATAAATGTCTATTGATAATGTCAATGAGGGACTTTTAATCACTGCTATGCTGAAGTTATAACTAGTAGTGATACTGTTGTGGATAATATTCATTTTTGTTTCACTACTTTTGGTTTGTTCTGTGTCGTGTTTGTGTCTTCTCAATTGCTCTGTTTATTGCAGTTCTGAGTGTTGCTGGGTCAGGTTTGGTTTTGATGATGACCAAGAAGAACGCGGAGTTGGAGTATAATTACAACACTTTATGTACATATTTATATACATATTTATATATTATTTATATAAAATGTAACTACAAGCTCCATTCACAGACAGAGTCCCATTGCTTTTATGAGCGGTCAAGCGAGTCAAAAGCCGGAGAGAAAAAAATAAATAAATAAATAAATATATATATATATACATGCATATTACTTATACTATACTATATACCTATACTATACAATAGACTTGTACCATTCCCTGTACTTACACTATATACTTATACTATACCACATATACTTATACTATATATTATAAACTTATAGGCTTACACTATACTATATACTTATACTTTGTCTCAAATGTAATACTTAGACTTTAAGTATACTGTGTACCAGTGACGTGCAGTGAACTAAACATCAGGTGAGGCATACATACTTTTTCTTCTTCTTTTTTTTTTTTTTACTTAAATTCATATGTGCAGCTCTAGTCATTGTTGATTTAAGTTGCACATTAGAGTAACAGAAAAAAAAAGGGAGTTATTTGCTTTCATAAAAACATTATCATAATGTTATTATGATTTGATACATAGGTCCAAAAAGTATTTGATAAAGTTGTTGTTAAATACTTTTTGGTCCCATTTGCTTTTAAAAAAATAAATCAAGTATTGTGAGTGTATTTTACCTTTCTGTATTTGTATCTGAAGCAGCAATAGCTATCCTCCATGAAAAAGTACTTTGTGTGATCGCATTCATTTTGTCTTAAAGTCCAGTTTAGAGAAGTATTTCATCTTGGATACAGTATATAATCCTCCATATTGGGACGGCGTGGCGCAGTGGGAGAGTGGCCGTGCCCAACCCGAGGGTCCCTGGTTCAAATCCCACCTAGTACCAACCTCGTCACGTCCGTTGTGTCCTGAGCAAGACACTTCACCCTTGCTCCTGATGGGTGCTGGTTGCCGCCTTGCATGGCAGCTCCCTCCATCAGTGTGTGAATGGGTAAATGTGGAAGTAGTGTCAAAGCGCTTTGAGTACCTTGAAGGTAGAAAAGCGCTATACAAGTACAACCCATTTATCATTTATTTATCATATTGCCAGACACATTCATTTAATTTAATTTCATTCTAAGAAATTAAACAATATTTTTGCATCCAACAAAAAACACCCACAAACGCTGGCGTACGCTAATAAAATTGCCATGTTTGTTTTAAATACAGTTTAAAAAAAAGAAAAGAAAAAAAAGACTGGCTTCTGCTGGAGAAACCTGTGTCTGCTAGCTTGAGCGCCCCCACTTATCCCAGTGTGGCGAGTCAGTTTACTGCTGAGGCATTGAACTACAAGTTGACAATATATCGCCCCCTACCTTGAGGCAGAGGTATTTGCTGCCTCATGGCCTGCCTTTTCCCCGTGGCAACAAGCATGCGCCGCCTCGCACGCACACGCCCAATACACACAGCGTGTAGCCGTGGAGGCACCGCCTGTGTCTGCCTCACTTCTTGTCAGGAAACATTGTATTTCCGCGATTTTGACCTTGAAAATTATCAAACTATACAGGAACCACACAAAAATCACATAGAAAGCATAAACCAAAAGAGAAATATTAAAACTTATTTTATTACTTTGTTTTGGAACATGTCATGGTTAAGCCACTTGGTGGCAGGTGAGGCACTGCCTCAATTGCCTCCCCTGACAGCACGTCACTGCTGTGTACACTGTGTACTTTTAACAGTATAGTACTCCTCACCTTTTTCTTCTTCCTCCTTGGCTTCTTCTTGTCTTCCTTAGTGTTCTAGAAGAGTGAGTACTTTGAACAGTTTCCTGTACAGCAAACTATCAAGCAAGACCACATCAAGTTATTAAAAGTCTAAAAGTCTCACATCCCTTTTCTTCTTCTGACGACAACGACTGTTTATCTTTATTCCGAGTGAGTGCTCACTTCCACTTTGAGGTTTTCACTGTGAGAAGTACGTGAAAATGCAGTACTGGATGTGGTACTTGCAGTGAGACAGTGTGCAGTGAAGGACACTCAATAGTCGCCATCTTGGCTACGTAGCAAATGGGGAGGGACTAACCGGAGTGGTTGTAATTGACCATGAAAAAGGAGAGAAGAAGAAGGTGAATAAACTGTCGGTCATTTCCAGGAAGTGCACAAGGACAGTAGTAGTACTACTTTGGGACAAGGTACGCGGTATACTTCTTGAAGTATTCCATTGGCATGGTTAGCTCGTCACATCCAGGTCTTGTTTTGTGTTCCCAGCGTTCACCATGATGATCATCTTGGCGCTGATCCGGATCGGCAAAGGCGCCGGCGAGGGCCGACCGCCCGCCGCCTCGCTGTCGGGCGTGCCCAATCTGTTTGGCGTGTGCGTGTACTCCTTCATGTGTCAGCACTCTCTGCCCTCCCTGGTCACGCCCATCTCGGACAAGAAGCGCGTGGGCGTGCTGGTGCTGGCCGACTACGTGCTCATCCTGGCCTTCTACCTGCTGCTGTCCTTCACCGCCATCTTCTGCTTCGACAACTCTCTGCTGCACGACATGTACACGCTGGACTTCACCGACAACTGCGAGGTTCTGGACGTGCCCTTCCTGCGCTACTTCCTGGGCCTCTTCCCAGTCTTCACCATCAGCACCAACTTCCCCATCATCGCCGTCACGCTGCGCAACAACTGGAAGACGCTGTTCCACCGCGACGGCGGCACCTACCCGTGGGTGGTGGACCGCGTGGTCTTCCCGCTCATCACCCTGGTGCCGCCCGTCCTGGTGGCCTTCTGCACCCACAACCTGGAGTCCATGGTGGGCATCACGGGCGCCTACGCCGGCACGGGCATCCAGTACCTGGTGCCGGCGCTCCTGGTGCACTACGCCCGGCGCCACGTGGAGCCCGTCATGGGCCGCGACGCCATCAACAAGCACCGGTCGCCCTTCCGCCACGCCGTGTGGGTGTGGTTTGTGGTGCTGTGGGCCGCTTTCTGCCTCATGTTCGTCACGGCCAACATCATCCTGACCGACACCAAGAAGTGACCGCACGTCCGCGTGCGGAACCTCATTTTCCAAAAGTTTCCAAAGTTTTCATATCTGGCTGTGGCCTCACAAATTGTTGACCTTGACACTTTTACAGCGGATCTGGGTTAGTTTTAGCCTCATTCTTGCAAGAATCCTACATGGGACTGAAGCATTAAGGCAAGGGCGCCCAAACTTTTTCCACTTACGGCCACAGCCTGACAAAGCAAAGGATGCAGGGGCCATTTTGGTAGTTTTCTCCTTTTAAAACCAGTACAATATGGAGATTTTTTTTCCAAAGAAAGAGAAAATGCAATTTCAGTAAAAATTTCGGAAGAATGCTGAAGATCCAAAGCAGAACTGAAATTCTAACAGTTAGAAAGCTGGCCAGATAGCGTCAGTTAACAAAAAATATGAGCAAAATAAACTAAAAAAAGCTAACATGCTAATAGTACTATGCTAACATGCTAACAAGAACATGATTACAGTTAGCATAAGTGAAATACCAAAATATGACACTGCGGGGTCTACCTGATAAATTAACTAAAAAATATGTCTCATGTTAAAATGCTCATTGTAAACTGTCAAGTACCAAAATATATTACTCTGAGGTGTTTACCTGAACATTTTGCTTAAAATGCCAGCCTGCTAACATTAACATGTATCAAGTGCCAAAATATGACTGAGATGGACACACTTACAAAATTAGCAAAAAAAAAAAGCTAACATTACTAACGTTGGCATGCTAACAGGAATCATTTGTCAAGTAATAAAATATCTGACAGTGGTGTATACCATCAAAATTAGCTAAAATGCTAGCATGCTAACATTGGCATGTATCAAGTACCAAAATATGACTGAGGTGTATACCTACAAAATTTGCTAAAAAAAAAAAAAGAATAACTGGCATACTTACGTTATCATGCTAACATGTATAATTAGTCAAGTAACAAAATATTTGACGCTAAGACGTATACCACTAAAATTAGCAAAAATGCTAGCATGCTAACATTGCCATGCATCAAGTACCAAAATATGACTGAGGTGTTTACCTACAAAATTTGCGTAAAAAATAGGTGGCATTATAATGTTAGCATGCTAATAGGCATCATTTGACACTGAGGTGTGTATATATACCTACAAAATTTGCAAAAAAGCTAGCATGCTAATATTAAAATGCTAGCAATTGTATTAAAAAATTAGCTACGTGCCACAAATGACCCCCGGGCCGCACTTTGGACACCCCTGCATTAAGGACTGGGCATTGCTTCATTTATCCAGGGCTAGCTGCAGTGTGCCCAATCAACCACCAGGTAGCACCTGAGCAGATAATACTAGATCATCTGTTTCTCTTTAGGACTTATCAGGTCTGTAGTGCATTCTTCTTGAAGTGTGTGTGCGGTAAAAACGAACCCAGACCCTCTGTAGACATAAATAAATGACTTTTTAGGCGGGTAAAAGATGGGGGGTGTGGACCCAAACACCCGCCAAGAACTTCAGGACTTGGACTAGAGCCAAAGGACCAAGATGAGCACAATATTAGGAACAGCTAAGACTCTTTGGCAAGTGATTGGAGGTGTAACTAATCAATAATCAATAACTCTTAGTCCTCCTGAGAGTGATGACGTCACTAGCAGTGAGAGACGCTCTTTAAAGATAGGGCGACAGAAACACTGAAGATGATGATGATGATGATGATTCTAAACGTGCCTTTTGATGTGCTCGTTATCTTTTCATAACCCTGACAATCCCGACCAATCACCGCCGCTCTGTGTCATGTGACTCCACTTCAAAGCTTTGCTGCCTCAATCGTTTTTTTTTTATATAATGAAAGTTTGAGAAAAAAAAAAAGTTCATTAAAGTAAAATTTCAGCTTCATGTCTTCGCTTTCATCTTTTTCATCCATGTGTTGCCATGATGACACGTGACAACATCCACTCGAGAACGTTTTTAGAGAAAACTGACGTGTGGAAATGTGGAGTGACAGGAAAAGTGTGAATGTAAATCAGATTAAAACTTGTTATTTTGAATGTTTTGATGCTGGAATGATGGATGTGCCAGTACGGACTTGATGCTGCCAATATCAATCATCCCTGAATGAGATACTGATCACATGTATTAACTATATATTTTTTATTGTATTTATCCTACGTGCTATTGACAGTGTAACAATAACATTTTATTATTTTTATATTTATTTTTTTATGACTTATTTTTCCTTATTTTTTGTTTACATACAAATGTCTGATCAAGACAAACTCAATAGTACAAAATAAAGTGCGATACAAGCAGTCCTGCAGCGTGTTTACTTGTGTGTGATATCATTGGCGATACAAGCGGTCCTGCAGCGTGTTTACTTGTGTATCATATGTGCGATACAAGCCGTCCTGCAGTGTTATTACATGTGCAATAAAAGTGGTCCTGCAGCGTGTCTACTTGTGTGTGATATCATGTGCAATAACAACAGTCCGCAGATTGTTTACTTGTGTGTGATGTCCTGTGATACAAGTAGTCCTGCTGTGTGGTTACTTGTGTGTGATATCATATGAGATAACAGCAGTCCTGCAGCGTGTTTACTGGTGTGTGACATCATGTGCAATACAAGCAGACCTGCAGCATGTTCAGTTGTGTGTGATATGTGCAATACGAGCAGTCTTGTAGTGTGTTTACAAGTGCGTGATATCATGTGCGATAACAGTCTTACAGCTTGTTTACTGGTGTGTGACATCCTGTGATACGAGCAGTCCTGCAGCGTTTTCGCTTGTGCGTGATATCATGTGCGATACAAGCAGTCCTGCTGCGTGTTTACTTGTACAACTTACTTAACTTGTTTCCTTATGCATACGACAGGCTAATCACACCACTAGTTATGCGAACATAGTTGTACACGTTGGCTCCAATGGCACTAGGATGAGACAGTGAGAGATTAAAAAGAGAATCATAGCCAGGACTTGTAATCTCGCTAGAAAGATGTCCAGGCATAGAGTAATTGTCTCTGAACCCCTGCCTGCGAGAGGCAATGATGAGACATATAGCAGATTAGTCTCGCTTAACAAGTGGCTGGCTAGCTTCTGTAGACAACAGGGACTAATGTTTATTGATAATTGGCCTTCTGTCCGGGGCAAACCAGGCTTGCTGATGGGAGACGGCCTTCACCCTAACCAGGAAGGCGCCATCATCCTGTCTAGAAACATAGATTTCTGTTTGAGTCACACTTGAATAACTACACTGGAGCAAGCCCGGTCACAGGCAATTACAGAGTCTGCTAGTCCGGGTAAGGAGTCAGTTAAGCTAGAACTAGCCAGCGCCAGCCTGGAAAATTCCTGCACACATAGCAATTCTCTTAGAATAATAAACAACTCACAATGTTTTTTCTGCATTGACTGTGTAAGAGGTGGACATGCATTCTACTGAAGTGGCAAATTATGATGTGTTTAGTGTATCACAGCACAAAGAAAATAATCTAAAAATTCCCGTCATATCAATTCCTAGATACGGTCAAAATTGTTGAAAGCGCACTACACATATTAAACGCAACATTATTAATATTGCTATTACGGATAATTTCAACAAAAAATCCTCAAAACAGCCCACTACTTATAATATGGGCTTTTGAAACAGAAGATCATTGTCTCACAAAACGTTTTTAGTTAATGAGGTCATTAGAGATAACAATTTTAACGTCATTGGTCTCAGTGAAACCTTTCTCAAACCAGACGATTTTTTTGGGGCTGAATGAGGCATCTCCTCCTAACTATACGAATGCACATATTGCCCGTCCCCTTAAAACGGGTAGGGGCATCGCACTAATATACAATGAAAACTTTAACTTTACCCCTAACCTAAATAATACATATAAATCTTTTGAGGTGCTTACTATGAGTTCTGTCACACTGCTGCCTGTCTACCTGGCTGTTATCTACCGCCCTCCCAGGGCACTCTTCGGACTTTATCAGTGAATTCTCAGAGTTTCTTGCTGATCTAGTAACGCACGCCGACAATATAATCATAATGGGGGACTTTAATATCCATATGAATGCCCCATCGGAGCCACCGTGCGTAGCGCTCCAGACTATAATTGATAGCTGTGGTCTTACAAAAATAATAAATGAACCCACGCATCGCAATGGTAATACGATAGATCTAGTGCTTGCCAGGGGTATCACCGTTTCCAAAGTTATGATCATTTCCTTATAAAATTCGAAGTTCTGACTCGATGTCAATAAGCTAATAATAATTATAATAACTGCTATAGCAGCCGCAACATTAATGCCGCCACAACGATGGCTCTTGCTGGCCTACTGCCTTTGGTAATGGCACCATTCCCAAAATATGCGGGCTCTATTGATAACCTCACTAACAACTTTAACAACGCCCTGCGCGAAACCATTGATAGTATAGCACCGCTGAAGCTAAGAAGGGCTCCTAAAAGGCGTACCCCATGGTTTACAGAAGATACTAGAGCTCATAAATTATCATGTGGAAAGCTGGAACGCAAATGGCGCGCGACTTAACTTGAGTGATAGTTTAATAATTCATAAACGCATTCTTACCTTAGCTAAAGCTAAATATTACTCTGATCTCATCCGCCTCAACAAAAACAATCCTAAATATTTGTTTAGTACAGTAGCATCACTAACCCAACAAGAGACTCCTTTCAGTAGCTCCACCCACTCGGCAGATGACTTCATGAATTGCTTTAATAAGAAAATTGAAGTCATTAAAAAGGAGATTAAAGACAACGCGTCCCAGCTACAACTGGGTTCTATTAACACAGATACGACTGTATATACGGCGGATACTGCCCTCCAAAATAGTCTCTCTCTTTTTGATGAAATAACATTAGAGGAATTGTTACGGCGTGTAAATGGAATAAAACAAACAACATGTTTACTTGACCCACTTCCTGGGAAACTTATCAAGGAGCTTTTTGTATAATTAGGTCCATCAGTGCTAAATATTATAAACTTATCACTTTCCTCTGGCACTGTTCCCTTAGCATTCAAAGAAATGGTTATTCATCCTCTCCTTAAAAGACCTAACCTCGATCCTGACATGGTAAACTACCGACCGGTGTCTCACCTTCCCTTTATCTCAAAAATCCTCAAAAAAAGTGTTGCACAGCATGTAAATGAACGCTTAGCGTCTGACAATCTCTGTGAACCTTTTCAATCCGGTTTCAGGGCAAATCATTCTACGGTGACAGCCCTCGCAAAAATGACTAATGATCTATTGCTAACAATGGATTCTGCTGCGTCATCCATGTTGCTGCTTCTTGATCTTAGCGCTTCTTTCGATACCGTCGATCATAATATTTTATTAGAGCGTATCAAAACACGTTTTGGTACGTCAGACTTAGCTTTGTCTTGGTTTAACTCTTATCTTACTGACAGGATGCAGTGTGTCTCCCGTAACAATGTGACCTTGGACTATGTTAAAGGGGAACATTATCACCAGACCTATGTAAGCGTCAATATATACCTTGATGTTGCAGAAAAAAGACCATATATTTTTTTAACCAATTTCCGAACTCTAAATGGGTGAATTTAGGCGAATTAAACGCCTTTCTGTTTATGCCTCTCTTAGCGACGACGTCAGAACGTGACGTCACATCGGTACTCAACGCCATTTTTCCCTACACATCAGACTCATCGAGTCAAATCGGCTCTGTTATTTTCCGTTTTTTCGACTGTTTTCCGTACCTTGGAGACATCATGCCTCGTCGGTGTGTTGTCGGAGGGTGTAACAACACGATCAGGGACGGATTCAAGTTGATTTACGTAGAATGTGCATCGATTAGCACTGCATGCTAATCGATGCTAACATGCTATTTAGGCTAGCTGTGTGTACATATTGCAGCATTATGCCTCATTTGTAGCTATATTTACATCTAGCCTTTCCCTCCATCCACATTTAATGCCAAACAAACACTTATCAATCGACGGATTTAAGTTGCTCCAGTGTCAAGATATGCAAAAGTACCCCGTTTGGTTTTTACCGGCGATGCTACGACAGAGATGGCACAGAGATGGCAATAATGTCTGGATATCCTGCGACACTCAAAGCAGATGCATTCCCAACGATAAAGTCAACGAAATCACAAAGGTGAGTGTTGTTGATGTTATTGACTTATGTGCTAATCAGACATATTTGGTCGCGGCATGACTGCCAGCTAATTGATGCTAACATGCTATTTAGGCTACCTGTATGTACATTTGAAACTATATTTCCATCCAGTGTTTCCTTCTACCCACATTTAATGCGAAACAAACACTTACCAATCGACGGATTTAAGTTGATCCAGTGTCAATGCGAAAGTCCTGATCGGTTGGTCTGCACATTTTACTGGCGATGCTAACGCAAAGATGGCCGAATAGTGTCAATAGCTATTCGCTCAATAGCTTCAGTTTCTTCTTCAATTTCGGTTTCGCTATCTGCCTCCATATTCCAACCATCTGTTTCAATACATGCGTAATCTGTTGAATCGCTTAAGCCGCTGAAATCAGAGTCTGAATCCAAGCTAATGTCGCTAAATCTTGCTGTGCTATTTGCCATTGTTTGTATTGGAATCGCTATGTGACGTCACATGGAAATGAACAGTGGCTTAAGCAAATAGCGAAAATCAAGCACTTTAAAGCTTTTTTTAGGGATATTTCAGGACGGGTAAAATTTTGAAAAAAAATTTGAAAAATAAAATAAGCCACTGGGAACTGATTTTTATTTGTTTTCACCCTTCTGAAATTGGGATAATGTTCCCCTTTAAGGTAACGTGTGGAGTTCCCCAGGGTTCAGTTCTTGGCCCTGCACTTTTCAGCCACTACATGCTGCCACTAGGTGACATCATACGCAAATACGGTGTTAGCTTTCACTGATATGCTGATAACACCCAACTCTACATGCCCCAAAAGCTGACCAACACGCCGGATTGTAGTCAGCTGGATGTGTGTCTTAATGAAATTAAACAATGGATGTCCGCTAACTTTTTACAACGCAACGCCAAGAAAACGGAAATGCTGATTATCGGTCCTGCTGGACACCGACATCTATTTATTAATACCAACTTAACATTTGACAACCAAACAATTACACAAGGCCACTCGGTAAAAAATCTGGGTATTATCTTCGACCCGACTCTCTCGTTTGAGTCACACATTAAGAGTGTTACTAAAACGGCCTTCTTTCATCTCCGGAGTATCGCTAAAATCGGTCCCATTTTGTCCACTAACGACGCTGAGATCATTATTCATGCGGTCATTATTCACATTGACATCCCACTGGGTTGTGAGTTTTTCCTTGCCCATGTGTGGAATCTGAACCGCGGATGTCGTTGTGGCTTATGCAGCCCTTTGAGATACTTGTGATTTAGGGCTACATAAATAAACATTGATTGATTGACAAAGCTGTACAGCCAGATAACATCCAAATGTCCTCTAATAAGCACACCATTTCTTCTATTTTAGTCAAGTCATTTACAAAAGGTAAACATGCCCGGCTGAAGGCTACGAGGAGCCAGCAGCTACCCAACAACCAAGCATACAATAGCACACAAGCTAGACATACGAAATAATCATTGAACAATATTGCAGTGTAAAACAGCACATTTCATTGATTGTTCCTGTTTCTTATCTTTGTGAGCTTTATTTAGTTAGCATCTTGTTTGCGCACTTCTCACCTCCTTTTTGCCTAAAAATTTTGACCTTTACTTTCCCCTCAAAACTACTTCCTGCTTTGTTATGTGGAAGAAAGGCACCTCAGGGTCACGTAATGAGACGGACTCAGGCCCTTTGTCAACTTTTTTTCAACACTTCCGCGCATCAGACGCCTCATTAGCATTTACCATCACTTCAAAGGTGAAGAGATGTCAGCGTAAAGAGCAAACTGATAAGTCTGCAAAGTTTCATCAGGTCAAATATTGGATGTCGCCATGCAGTCAGAGGCGTCCGTGTTCTCGCTCGTTAATGCCGCGCTATCATGGAAACAACATGACAGTCATTTGACTCTCCCTTAATTAGCTGACTGTTTGCTCGGAAATGTCTTCCTGTGTAACCTTGACACGCCATCTTTGCTCTAATGATTGTAAGCATGACCCATGCAACAAGATGGCTGCAAGTATCAAATAATTATAGTTGCGTATACTTACACATACAAAGTCTGGAAGGCAGAAGCATATTAGAATGTATCCAGTAACAAACGTGTCCGCATCAATCAACTTACTGCTCTATAAATCATTGTGGCCACTAGGTTTCACAAAAAGAACCCAATTACCACTCCACTTCAATTTAAAGACAGCATAAGTCCATTCCAGACCGTTAATAATAAATAGGTCAGTGCTTCTCATACCTACCATTGTTCTAATGATTGTTAGCATGACCCACGCAACAAGATGGCTGCAAGTCCATCTATCCATCATTTTTTCCCCCGCTTATTCCCTTTGGGGTCGCGGGGGGCGCTGGCGCCTATCTCAGCCACAATCGGGCGGAAGGCGGGGTACACCCTGGACAAGTCGCCACCTCATCGCAGGGCCAACACAGATAGACAGACAACTTTCACACTCACATTAACACACTAGGGCCAATTTAGTGTTGCCAATCAACCTATCCCCAGGTGCATGTCTTTGGAAGTGGGAGGAAGCCGGAGTACCCGGAGGGAACCCACGCATTCACGGGGAGGACATGCAAACTCCACACAGAAAGATCCCGAGCCCGGGATTGAACCCACGACTACTCAGGACCTTCGTATTGTGAGGCAGACGCACTAACCCCTTTTCCACCTTGAAGCCCATGGCTGCAAGTCTTCAAATGCTATTGCAGGTGCTCAGTACTTGCGCGCTAACGTTAGCATGCTAATTTTTTTAGCTATTTTTTTCGGCGTACACCTCAGAAACATAACGTGTTACTTGTGAACATTAGCAACAATATTTGACTAAATACTGTATCATAAATCAAATATAATACAAATAAAAAATACATATTCTATTAAAACATATTAGGAACCACAAAACATTATTTTGAAACATTAAAATATGAAAAATATTACAATAATAATGAAATACATCCATAAATCAGACTGGAAGTCTCTCCAGGAGTGGTGAGAACGGTGGAAACGATCATCAGGACTCCTCTTCATCCTATCCAGGAGATCGCAAAAAGCAGCTGCCTGACCAGGGCTTAGAAAATCTGCAGAGGCTCCTCCCGCCCCCACCAAGGACTGTTTTCACTGCTGGACTCTAGGAAGAGATTCCGCAGCCTCAGTAGCAGAACCTCCATGTGTCAATGCCTGGACTGTGAGGTTTGTTTCCCCCGAAGGCAAAGGAAAGTTGGCGCGGGCAAGGCGTGAAGGTAAGGACATCATTTATTTTAACACTAGCAAACTACAAAAAGAAAGCAAACAAAAGGCGCGCACAATGGCGGAAAACAAACTTAACTAATGAAAACAAAAGACTGGCACTGTCAGAGTTATTTTTTGATGAATCCCAAGATGCAGAGACGGAGGCAGGCTTAGAATATGAAAACATGATTTAATTAAAACTAAACGAGAACAAACAAAAAGCACGCACGTGGGCGGAATAACAAACTAAGGGAGCTAGCACTGGAAGCTAGAAAACAAAAAGGAACTTTAGCATGGAAGCTAGTGGATAGCAAACAGAAAAACTAGAAATAACTAATGCTAACAGAAACAGCTTACCGCTACGACGACCAGGACAAAATGTAGCACGACAGGTAGTAGCTGTAACAAAACGACATGACAGGTAGCACAACAAGAGTGACATGTGGCAACGACAATACAATGATCCAGCAACTGACACAAGACAAAGCATGTACAAATAGGAGTGGACTGATTGGCAACAGGTGTGGCCAGGTGCCAATCAGCTGCAGCTGAGGAGGAACACAGCACTCAGGGAACAAGACAGGAAGCTGACAAAATAAGAGCACTAGACAGGAACTAAAGACAGGAGATACTTAACAAAGAGGAAAAAACTAAAACAGAGACAAACGGTCAGGGGAAAGCCTGACAAGCACAAAGGCAATTAACTATGAACACGAAACAAAAACACTTACTGTGGCATGGCATGAAGCATGAACTATAATAAACAGGAATCTCATGGGTAGCAAAGGTAGTATGGATGGATAGATAGATAGATAGGATAATGTCACCAGCACAAACAACAGAAACAGACCAGCTTAAATAGCAGTGACATGATCAGTGAAAACAGATGCATGACTCGACAGGTGAAAACTAATGGGTGGCTATGGTGACAAAACAAACAAATGTGCGGAAAGAGTCCAAAAACAAAACCGGACATGACTAAAACAAAACATAATCACACAGACTGGACACCAGGTTCTGTAACAGCTTCTTCCCTCTGGCCGTAAGACTCTTGAACGCATCATAATAATGCCCTCAGTTCCCCCCCAAAATGGATTAACTCACTGAAATTTAAAGACAACATAACATACATCCATAAACCTGAATGCATATGCAAAAGTGCAATATATATTTATCTGTACAGTCATCTATTTATTTATATCTACACCTTATTGCTTTTTTTAATCCTGCAATACCATGAGCTAATGCAACGAAATTCCGTTCTTATCTGTACTGTAAAGTTCAAATTTGAATGACAATCAAAAGGAAGTCCAAGTCTAAAAATATCAGAAACATTTTTTTCAAAAACTTTGAAAATATCAAATAAAAAATAATTCCAAAACATTAACATTAATACATAACATAAAAAAACTCTAACATATTTATCAGAAACATAAAAAAAAAAAATTACAAATAAAAATACTACATATAAACCGAAGATAATACATATTAGAAACATTAGAAAAATGTAAAAACATTGAAATATTCGAAATATTAGAATAAAAAAATACAAGCATTAGAAGTAATTACCACTCGTAGTACTAGTATTAGTAAACTGCTCTCATGTTGGTGTAGATCAGAGGTCTTCAAATGGGGGTCCGTGAGCCCTAGTGGGTCAGCACAGGTACTGCAGGGAGATTGAAACATCTTGATGACATCTTAAGGACTACATTTATTTGCGTATTAATTTTACAGATGCATCACAATGTTCACGTTCCTTTCAACAAAAACAATAACACACTAAGTATCATGTAGCAGTATTGCTAAGTGCTAAATAAGAAGTACAAAGTATGGACACAATAAAACAATGTCTCACTGTACAATGTCTGCTCTCACTGGGATGGCGACTTATAGGATGTTTATATCTTCCAGGTTAATGAAGAATGAATCATAATCCTCACAAAGGTGCCGCAAAGGAGCATCTTTTCGTGTGTTTCTTGCCATCTCCGGGTTTAAGTTGGACGTCAAAGTTGACCAACTTCACGGCTTATGTCCACAACCTTCTACTATCCAGGTGAGAGGCATGATCTATAACCTAGAATTAAGTTTCACCAACTCAGAGGCGATGCAGCAGCTCATTGTGTTAATATAGCAGCATAAGCTTGTTAGCAGGACCTTTGTATTGTGAGGCACGGGCTCGGGATCTTTCTGTGTTGAGTTTGTAGGTTTTCACCATAATTGCGTGGGTTCCCTCCAGGTACTCCGGCTTCTACCCACCGCCAAAAACATGCACCTGGGGATAGGTTGATTGGCAACACTAAATTGGCCCTAGTGTGTGAATGTGAGTTTGAATGTTGTCTGTCTATCTGTGTTGGCCTTGTGATGAGGTGGCTGAGATGCAGCTGAGATAGGCTCCAGCACCCCCCACGACCCCAAAAGGGACCAGCGGTAGAAAATGGATGGATGGAAGCTTGTTAGCACTTCTAAAAGTAGTTCCTCTGTGTTAGCATTTATCCTAACAATATCGCTAATATTTGAGTAATATTCAGGTCGTGAGATATAAATGGAGTATTATTGGTGCTTTTTGGATGTTTTTGGAGGGCTTTTTTGGCAAAACAGTGTACTTTTATTACCTGGATTGTTATCCACCTCCTACTTGCCATAGTCTACGATTTAGAATGCATAAGAAAAAGACAAACATTTGTGTTCTTGTCTTACTTAATGATTGTGAATGATAAGAAAAAAAATGGGACGGCGTGGCGCAGTGTGAGAGTGGCCGTGCGCAACCCGAAGGTCCCTGGTTCAATCCCCACCTAGGACCAACCGCGTCACGTCCGTTGTGTCCTTGAGCAAGGCACTTGACCCTTGCTCCTGATGGGTGCTGGTTAGCGCCTTGCATGGCAGCTCCCTCCATCAGTGTGTGAATGTGTGTGTGAATGGGTAAATGTGGAAGTAGTGTCAAAGCGCTTTGAGTACCTTGAAGGTAGAAAAGCGCTATACAAGTACAACCCATTTATCATTTATTTATCATTTAACATAGTGGCGTACCTAAGGAAGTGTCCAGCTGATGAAGTGTTTTCACACTAAAAAGTCTTCCTCTGCTATTTTGGGAACGGATGTTTGGCAACAAGATGAAGATGAGGAGGATGAAGCTGCTGTGAATGAATGTTTTCCATCACGGTCGCGGCGGGAGAGTCCAGACGGCGGCTCGTCTTCATCTCCGCTCCATCGGGGTTTATGTGCTAATTGTGTGTGTGTGTGTGTGTGTGTGTGTGTGTGTGTGTGTGTGTGTGTGTGTGTGTGTGTGTAAATGTGTATGTGTGTGTGTGTGTGTGTGCGTGTGTGGAGATCTCAGCTATGTTGAAGGACGTTTTGGTTGACCTCTGTGACCTTGGAAACGTGTGCACATGAAGGTGAAGCGGCCATGATTGTTTCTCAGTCCGCGTCACAACGAGATTGGAACACTGATTGATGACCCTTGACGGCAATGAAGCACAGACACACACACACACACACACACACACACACACACACACACACACACACACACACACACACACACACACACACACACACACACACACACACACGCACACACACACACACACACACACGTTTCTTTGGGGGTTAAAGCCTTGAAGAGTCCGAGCTTGAAGTTGCCGCCAAGGTTGAGTGAGGAGGTCACATGCGTCCATCACCGCTCGCCCGCGCCGACATAACGTAACGCCTTCCAACATGCACGCCAGCTGTTAGGACGACCACGCAAAGAAGCTCTCACGCTTCCGTACCTCCGTCAGGTGCTAAGAGTAGGAGGTTTTGCTTGGTCAGCAAAAGGACCAAACCAACGAGCGGAGGATGCGGATCCAGCAGTTGGCGCCGTTGAAAAAAGACTTAAGTTAGCACATGATGGCACATGTTGACACTAATTAGATACAGTTGACACAAGTTGACAAATTATTAGCACAAGTTGACATTAATTATTATAAAAAAGTTGGCACAAGTTAGCACAAGATGGCCCAAGTTGGCACACGATGTCCAAGATGGCACAAGTTAGCACAAGATGGCCCAAGTTGGCACACGATGTCCAAGATGGCACAAGTTAGCACAAGATGGCCCAAGTTGGCATAAGATGTCCAAGATGGCACAAGTTAGCACATGATGGCACACGTTGACACAAGTTAGATAATGTTGGCACAAATTGAAAAATTATTAGTACAAGTTGGCATAACTTATTAACACAAGATGGCCCAGGTTGGCATGAATTATTAACTCAAAATGGCACAAGTTTGGCATGAATTATTAGCACGATTTGGCATAAATTATTAACACAAGTTAGCACAAGATGGCCCAAGTGGGCATGAATTATTAGCACAATTTGGCATAAATTATTAACATAAGTTAGCAAAAGATGGCCCAAGTTGGCATGAATTATTAGCACAAGATGGCACAACTTGACATAAATTATTAACACAAGTTAGCAAAAGATGGCCCAAGTTGGCATAAATTATTATCACAAGTTAACATTAATTATTATAAAAAAAGTTGGCACAAGTTAGCACAAGAAGGCCCAAGTTGGCATAAAATGTCCAAGATGGCCCAAGTTAGCACATGATGGCACAAGTTAGCACATGATGGCACATGTTGACACAAGTTAGATAACATTGGCACAAGTTGAAAAATTATTAAAGTAGACAGTTATTATTATTCAAAAGTTGGCACACGATGGCCCAAGTTGGTATAAGATGTCCAAGTTGGCACAAGCTAGCACAAGATGGCCCAAGTTGGCACACGATGTCCAAGAAGGCACACGTTAGCACAAGATGGCCCAAGTTGGCATAAGATGTCCAAGATGGCACAAGTTAGCACATGATGGCACACGTTGACACAAGTTAGCTAACGTTGGCACAAATGGAAAAATTATGAGTACAAGTTGGCATAACTTATTAACACAAGATGGCCCAAGTTGGCATGAATTATTAACTCAAGGTGGCACAAGTTGGCATAAAGTATTAACACAAGTTAGCACAAAATGGCCCAAGTTGACATGAAATTATTAGCACAATTTGACATAAATTATTAACACAAGTTAGCACAAGATGGCCCAAGTTGGCATGAATTATTAGCACAAGATGGCACAAGTTGGCATAAATTATTAACACAAGTTAGCAAAAGATGGCCCAAGTTGGCATAAGATGTCCAAGATGGCACAAGTTAGCACATGATGGCACAAGTTAGCACATGATGGCACATGTTGACACAAGTTAGATAACATTGGCACAAGTTGAACAATTATTAGCACAAGTAGACAGTAATTATTATTCAAAAGTTGGCACAAGATGGCCCGAGTTGGCATAACATGTCCAAGTTTGCACAAGCTAGCACATGATGGACCAAGTTGGCATAAGATGTCCAAGATGGCACAAGATGGCCCAAGTTGGCATAAGATGTCCAAGATGGCACAAGTTAGCACATGATGGCACACGTTGACACAAGTTAGATAACGTTGGCACAAATTGAAAAATTATTAGTATAAGTTGGCATAGCTTATTAACACAAGATGGCCCACGTTGGCATGAATTATTAGCTTAAGATGGCACAAGTTGGCATAAAGTATTAACACAAGTTAGCACAAGATGGCCCAAGTTGGCATGAATTATTAGCACAAGTTGGCATAAAGTATTAACACAAGTTAGCACAATATTGCCCAAGTTGGCATGAATTATTAGCACAAGTTGGCATAAATTATTAACACAAGTTAGCACAAGATGGCCCAAGTTGGCATGAATCATTAGCACAAGATGGCACAAGTAGGCATAAATTATTAACACAAATTAGCAAAAGATGGACCAAGTTGGCATAATTTATTAGCACAAGTTGGCGCAAGATGCCACAAGTTGGCATAAATTGTTAACACAAGATGGCCCAAGTTGGCATTAATTATTAGCACAAGTTGGCATAAGATGGCTTAAGTTGGCATAAAGTATTAATACAAGTTAGCACAAGATGGCCCAAGTTGGCATGAAGTATTAGCACAAGTTGGAATAAAGTATGAACAAAAGTTATCACGAGATGGCCCAAGTTGTCATGAATTATTAGCACAAGTTGGCATAAAGTATTAACACAAGTTAGCACGAGATGGCCCAAGTTGGCATTAATTATTAGCAAAAGTTGACACAGGTTGGCATAATGTGGCACAAGTTGGCATAAAGTATTAACAAAAGTTAGC
Organism: Nerophis ophidion; assembly: GCF_033978795.1. NCBI lineage: Eukaryota > Metazoa > Chordata > Actinopteri > Syngnathiformes > Syngnathidae > Nerophis > Nerophis ophidion. Next base: position 22,253,563 of record NC_084617.1, read on the forward strand.
ATAAAATGGCCCAAGTTGGCATGAATTATTAACACAAGTTAGCACAAGAAAGCCCAAGTTGTCATGAATTATTAGCACAAGATGGCACAAGTTGGCATAAATTATTAACACAAGTTAGCAAAAGATGGCCCAAGTTGGCATAATCTATTAGCACAAGTTGGCGCAGGATGCCACAAGTTGGCATAAATTGTTAACACAAGTTAGCACAAGATGGCCCAAGTTGGCATAAATTATTAGCACAAGTTGGTGCAGGATGCCACAAGTTGGCATAAATTGTTAACACAAGTTAGCACAAGATGGCCCAAGTTGGGATTAATTATTAGCACAAGTTGGCATAAGATGGCTCAAGTTGGCAGAGTTAGCACAAGATGGCAGAAGTTGGCACAAATTAGCAAAATTTGGCACAAGTTGGCAAAATGTAGCACACGTTAACACAAGATTGCACAAGTTATCATGTTAGCGAAAATTGGCATAAGATGGCACATTTTGGCAAAAGTTAGCAAAAGTTAGTACATGTTGGCACAAGTTATCATGTCAGCGCAAGTTGGATCAAGTTGGCACAACATAGCACAAGTTTGCACAAGCGGACACACATTGGTAAAAGTTGGCACAAGTTAGCAAAATTTGGAAAAAGTTGTCACAAGTTGACACAAGATGGCAGAATTTGGCAAAAAGTTAGCACAAGATGGCAGGAATTGGCACAAATTAGCAAAAGTTGGCACAAGATGGGAAAAGTTAGGGAAAGTTTGCACAAGTTAACACAAGATAGGACCATTTGGCAAAAGTTAGCACAAGTTATCACGTTAGCGATAGTTAGATAACACTGGCACAAGTTGACAAATTATTAGCACAAGTTGGCATAAATCATTAACACAAGTTACCACAAGATGGCCGAAGATGTCATGAATTATTAGTACAAGTTGGCAGAAGTTCTTATAAGATGGCTCAAATTGGCAGAGTTAGCACAAAATAACAGAAGTTACCACAAATTAGCAAAATTTGGCACAAGTTGGCAAAATGTAGCACACGTTAACACAAAATAGCACAAGTTATCATGTTACCAAAAGTTGGCATAAGATGGCACACTTTGGCAAGAGTTAGCAAAAGTTAGTACACGTTGGCACAAGTTATCATTTTAGCGCAAGATAGATCAAGTTGGCACAACATAGCACAAGTTTGCACAAGCGGACACATGTTGGTAAAATTTGGCACAGGATAGCACAATATGGGAAAAAGTTGGCACAAGGTGGCATAAGTTGACACAAGATGGCAGAAGTTGGCAAAAAGTTAGCATAAGATGGGAAAAGTTAGCAAAAGTTTGCACCAGTTAATCAATCAATCAATCAATGTTTATTTATATAGCCCCAAATCACAAATGTCTCAAAGGACTGCACAAATCATTACGACTATGACATCCTCGGAAGAACCCACAAAAGGGCAAGGAAAACTCACACCCAGTGGGCAGGGAGAATTCACATCCAGTGGGACGCTAGTGACAATGCTGACTATGAGAAACCTTGGAGAGGACCTTGGAGAGTTAAAAAAGATAGGACAATTTGGCAAAAGTTAGCACAAGTTATCACATTAGCGAAAGTTGGAACAAGATGGCACAATTTGGCATAAGATGGCTCAAGTTGGCAGAGTTAGCACAGGATGGCAGAAGTTAGATTAGATTAGATTAGATAGTACTTTAAATTGGCACAAATTAATAACATTTGGCACAAGATTGCGCTAGTTGGCAAAATGTAGCACATGTTAAAACAAGATAGCACAAGTTATCATGTAAGCGAAAGCTGGCACAAATTGGCACACTTTGGCAAAAGTTAGCAAAAGTTAGTACACGTTAGCACAAGTTATCATTTTAGCACAAGTTAGATGAAGATGGCACAACATAGCACAAGTTTGCACAAGCAGACACACGTTGGTAAAATTTAGCACAATTTGGCAAAAGGTGGCAAAAGATGGCCCAAGTTGACACAACATGGCAGAAGTTGGCAAAAAATTAGCACAATACGGCAGGAATTGGCACAAATTAACAAAAGTTGGCACATGATGGGAAAAGTTAGCAAAAGTTTGCACAAGTTAACACAAGATAGGACAATTTAGCAAAAGTTAGCAGAAGTTAACACAAGATAGGACAATTTGGCAAAAGTTAGCACAAGTTATCACGTTAGCGATAGTTAGATAACACTTGCACAAGTTGACAAATTATTAGCACAAGTTGGCATAAATTATTAACACAAGTTAGCATGAGATGGCTGAAGATGTCATGAATTATTAGCACAAGTTGGCACAAGTTGGCATAAGATGGCTCAAATTGGCAGAGTTAGCACACAATAACAGAAGTTACCACAAATTAGCAAAATTTGGCACAAGTTGGCAAAATGTAGCACACGTCAATACAACATAGCACAAGTTATCATGTTACCAAAAGTTGGCATAAGATGGCACACTTTGGCAAGAGTTAGCAAAAGTTAGTACACGTTGGCACAAGTTATCATTTTAGTGCAAGATAGATCAAGTTGGCACAGCATAGCACAAGTTTGCACAAGCGGACACATGTTGGTAAAAGTTTCCACAAGATAGCACAATTTGGGAAAAAGTTGGCACAAGGTAGCATAAGTTGACAAAAGATGGCAGAAGTTGGCAAAAAGTTAGCATAAGATGGGAAAAGTTAGCAAAAGTTTGCACAAGTTAAAAAAGATAGGACAATTTGGTAAAAGTTAGCACAAGTTATCACATTAGCGAAAGTTGGAACAAGATGGCACAATTTGGCAATAGATGGTTCAAGTTGGCAGAGTTAGCACAAGATGGCAGAAGTTGGCACAAATTAACAACTTTTGGCACAAGATTGCGCTAGATGCCAAAATGTAGCACATGTTAACACAAAATAGCACAAGTTATCATGTAAGCGAAAGCTGGCACAAGATGGCACACTTTGGCAAAAGTTAGCAAAAGTTAGTACACATTAGCACAAGTTATCATTTTAGCACAAGTTAGAAGAAGATGGCACAGCATAGCACAAGTTTGCACAAGCAGACGCACGTTGGTAAAATTGAGCACAATTTGGCAAAAGTTGGCACAAGTTGACACAAGATGGCAGAAGTTGGCAAATAGTTAGCACAAGATGGCAGGAATTGGCACAAATTAGCAAAAGTTTGCACAAGATGGGAAAAGTTAACACAAGATAGGACAATTTGGCAAAAGTTAGCACAAATTATCACGTTAGCGAAAGTTGGAACAAGATGGCACAAGATTGCACACGTTGGCAAGAGTTAGCACAAATTAGTACAAGTTAGCACAAGTTATCATGTAGTGAAAGTTGGCATAAATGATGACAAGTAAAAGGGGACCTGCTTTCTTCCTTGTTGGTACTGCTGTTGTTGTGTATGTGGGATGTGCATAAGTCCTGAAATGAAAGCCTGGAGGCATGGAGAGATGTTTATAAAATAATCTTGCCTTCCTTCAGTCTTCTTCCAAACAAGTCTTGGAGTCTTCTTAGTGTGTGACATTTTTCCAAAATGTGCCGTCAGCGCATATCTCCATATATGGTCAAAAAGGTACCAAAAGTGCTTTGCACGAGTCCGCCATTGTAGTCCAACGCTGTAGTCAATTAAGGTCTTCCTTGTTCTCTTTTCTTTTCTTCTCCATCCTCTCGTTCTCCATCCTCTCGTTCCAATCCGCCTGCATTGCGGCCAAAAGGTGCAGTGACCTGCCAGGTCCAGCAGGCGGTGCTGCAGTTTGTTGTGTGCTTGTTGTCAGGCATCATTTCCACAGAGATGAAGACAATGTGGAGTTTGAAAGTTAGACTTCAGCGTTTGGACTTTGACAAGATTTACAACAAACCAAATCACGCAAGAATAAATTGAAAGGAGTCTTCTAACATCCGCTGAGGAATGTGTGATGCAACACGCTGGCATGATGATGCAACACTTGCTCATGTTGGACATCACAGCACAACTTCCTTTTTATGCAGCAAACTCTCACTGGATGTCCTTAGAAGTAATAGATTACTAAATACTCTATCTTGACTACTACAAAACACATCAAATAACAAATAAATGCTGTATATGTATAAAGTACTATCTAATCTATCTATTAAAAATACTGAATTAAAAAACGTAATATAAATATTACAAAATAACATAAAACATAAACATTTTCGACATAATAATACGAATATGAAAATGATAAATATTACATATATATATATATATATATATATATATATATATATATATATATATATATTCTAAAACATGAAAACGTGGAAACTTCTAATTAAAAACAATGTGCATTAGAAATATTACATTAAAAACAAACCTTTTTTTTAGTAACATTAAAATAAGTTAAACGTTAAACACATTTTCAAAAAAGAAATACATTTAAAAAAAATTGTAGAAACAGAAAAATATATTTTAAACAATAACATTTTAGACATATTAAATATAACAAATACAAATTGTAAATATTAAAAACATTACTATATTATTTTAAAATATCTGAAAAAACTGAACGCATTTTAATGTTACATTTTAAGACGTAAACATTAAAAACTTGAAAAAAATATTCAAAAACCTTCCAAAAAATGTTTTTTATAAACTATAAACATTAGAAACATTGAAATGAATATTTTAAAACATTTAAAATATAATATGACATTTAAAACGTAAAAATTATAATATTATTTTTTTTTTCAAAACATTACAAATATTTTCTTAAACCAAACATTTTAGACACATTTCAATGTAAATATTATAATATCTTTTGTAATCTAAATCTTATTAGATAAAAACATAAATATTAGAATATATAGATTTTTTTTAACATTAAAAACATTATGAATAAATAAATAATACATGACCAACATTTACATTCGAAATGTTAGAAATGGAAACATTTTTTAAAAGTATTTAAACCATTAGAAGTATTACATAAAACGTTTAAACATAATTATTTAAAACATTAAAAAAATATTTTAAAACATTACAAATATTAGAAATAGTAAATACTAAAAACTAACATTATAATTCTTGGAAATGTAAACTTTTTTTTTGTGAAACACAAACAAAATGAACCATTAAAAGTATTAGAAAACAAAATATATCCAACAGAAGAACTTCTCACCTTCAGTGCAGAATGGACACGAGGAGGACGTCATGTGTTCTTCATGTGTCCATCATGTGTCCGTCATGTGTCCATCATGTGTCCATCATGTGACCATTATGCGTCCATCCCGTGTCCATCATGTGTCCATCACCTGTCCATCACATGTCCATCATGTGTCCATCACATGTCTATTAGGTGTACATCATGTGTCCATCATGTGTCCATCATGCGTCCATCACGTGTCCATCACGTGTTCATCATGTGACCATCATGTGTCCATCATGTGTCCATCACATGTCCATCATGTGTCCAACACGCGTCTATCAGGTGTACATCATGTGTCCATTCTGTGTCCATCATGCGTCCATCACGTGTCCATCATATGTCCATCACGTGTTCATCATGTGTCCATCATGTGTCCATCACGTGTCCATCATGTGTTCATCATGTGTCCATCATGCGTCCATCACGTGTCCATCATATGTCCATCACATGTTCATCATGTGACCATCATGCGTCCATCATGTGTCCATCCTGTGTCCATCACCTGTCCATCATGTGTCTATCACGTGTCCATCACGTATCACGTCTCCATCATATTTCCATCATGTATCCATCATGTGTCCAGGTGTCCCATCACTTGTCCATCATGTGTCCATCATGTGTCCATCCTGTGTCTGTCATGTGTCCTCGTGTCTATCACCTGTCCATGTGCCCGTCATGTGTCCATCATGTGTTTCCATGTCCATCATTTGTACATCATGTGTACATCATGTGTTCGTCATGTGTCTATCATGTTTCCATCATGTGTACGTTATGTGTCCATCACGTGTCCATCTTGTGTCCATCACGTATCCATCACGTGTCCAACACGCGTCTATCAGGTGTACATCATGTGTCCATCCTGTGTCCAACATGCGTCCATCACGTGTCCATCATATGTCCATCACGTACCCATCACGTGTCTATCACATGTCTATCTTGTGTCCACCACGTGTTCATCATGTGTCAATCTTGTGTCCATAACATGTGTATATCACGTGTCTATCACATGTCCATTACGTGTCAATCACGTGTCAATTTACATGTTCATCATATGTCCATCGGTTGTCCATCATGTGACCGTCATGGGTCATGTTTCTGTTTCCATCATGTGTACATTATGTGTCCATGACAAGTCTATCTTGTGTCCATCATGTGTCTATCATGTGTCCATCATGTGTCCATCACATGTCCAGCACATGTTCATGTGTCAATCACATGTTCATCAAACCTTTGTGTGTTACCCTTTTTTCAATGCATAAGTGTGTTACACTTGGGTACTTTGACCGAGTCTTTAAGTGTTTAAGTGTGTTACACTTGTGTACTTCGACTTAGTTTTTAAGTGCATAAGTGTGATACACTTGTGTACTTATACTTAGTCTTTAAATGCGAAAGTGTGTTACACTTGTGCAGTTACACTCAGTTTTAAGTGAATACGTGTGGTACACTTGCGTACTTACCCTTAGTCTTTAAGTGCATAAGTGTATTACAATTGTGTACTTACACTTAGTATTTAGGTGCACAAGTGTGTTACACCTGTGTACTTAGACTTAGTCTTTAAGTTAACAAGTGTGTTACTCTGCATACTTACACTTAGTCTTGAAGTGCAGAAGTATGTTACACTTGTGCAGTTACACTTCATCTTTAAATGTGTAAAACTTGTGTACTTACACTCAGTCTTTGTATGTTACACTTGTTTACTTACTGTGTTAAGTGTATAAGTGTGTAAGACTCGTCTACTTAAACTTAACCTAGAAGTCCATAAGTGTGTTACACTTGTGTACTTACACTCAGTCTTTGTGTGTTACACTTCTTTACTTACACTCAGTTTTAAGTGTATACGTGTGTACATTTAGTCTATGTACGTAAGAGTATTACACTTGCGTACTTAGCCTTAGTCTTTCAGTGCATAAGTGCACACTAAATCAAGTAGTTGCACTTCACAGTTTAAAGGGAGAGAAGAAGAGGAAAATGATGCAAGTAAATATTGCTAACATTGAGTCCACATATGATACAACGACAGTACTTACACTCAGTCTTTGTGTGTTACACTTGTGTACTTACACTCAGTCTTTGTGTGTTACACTTGTTTACTTACACTCAGTTTTAAGTGTATACTTGTGTACATTTAGTCTATGTATGGTTCCGGTAGTTGATGGTGGTCTCGGAGCCAAATCCAAATTAAAAGTGAAATCATTTGTCATCCCTCTGATTTCGGGTCAACATTTGACTCTGGTTCTATCCATCCTTCATTGATAAGTGCACGTTTAAAATATCCTCAGTAAATATGACTGACATATTTCAGTTTTTAACCTGGATTATTGTTAAATTAGCTTGTTAGCTTCCTTCGTCGCTAGGCAACAATAACATTTAAAGGAGGATTATTGGAGTTAAATCCAATCTGATAATTACAACGCTCTTTTATTGTACCTGTTGATACCAATTCAGAGGAGGATATTCAACATTTGGAGGGGGACGGGCGAGCTGGTGTAGCGCACTGTGGTGCCTTGACACGACAGCATAATCCTGAATGTATTACCATGTCATAAATATACATATACATGCACATATACATATACATATACATGCACATATACATATACATATACTTGTACATATAAATATGCATATACATGTACATTTAAATATACATGTCCATATATACTAATAAATATACATATAAATGTGTATATAAATATACATATAAATGTACAAAACCCAAAATCTGTGAAGTTGGCACGTTGTGTAAATGGTAAATAAAAACATAATACAATGATTTGCAAATCCTTTTCAACTTATATTCAATTGAATAGACTGCAAAGACAAGATATTTAATGTTCAAACTGAGATACTTACATTTTTTAATTTTTTTGCAAATATTCATTAACTTAGAATTTAATGACAGCAACACAATGCAAAAAAGTTGGCACAGGTGCGTTTTTACCACTGTGTTACATGGCCTTTCCTTTTAACAACACTCAGTAAACGTTTGGGGAACTGAGGAGACCAATTTTTAAAGCTTTTGAGGTGGAATTCTTTCCCTTTCTTGCTTGATGTACAGCTTAAGTTGTTCAACAGTCCGGGGTCTCCCTTGTGGTATTTTAGGCTTCATATTGCGCCACACATTTTCAACGAGAGACAGGTCTGGACTACAGGCAGGCCAGTCTCATACCCGCTCTCTTTTCCTATGAAGCCTCGCTGTTGTAACACGTGGCGTGGCATTGTCTTGCTAAAATAAGCAGGGGCGTCCATGATAACGTTGCTTGGATGGCAACATTTGTTGCTCCAAAACCTGTATGTACCATTCAGCATTAATGGTGCCTTCACAGATGTGTAAGTGACCCATGCCTTGGGCACTAATACACCCCCATAACATCACAGATGCTGCCATTTGAACTTTGCGCCTATAACGGTCCGGACGGTTCTTTTCCTCTTTGGTCCAGAGGACAAAACATCCACAGTTTCCAAAAATAGTTTGAAATGTGGACTCGTCAGACCACAGAACACTTTTCCACTTTGCATCAGTCCATCTTAGAAGCCGGCGGTGTTTCTGGGTGTTATTGATAAATGGCTTTCGCTTTGTATAGTAGAGTTTTAACTTTCACTTACAGATGTAGCGACCAACTGTAGTTACTAACAGTGGTTTTTTGAAGTGTCCCTGAGCCCATGTGGGGATATCCTTTACACACTGATGTCGCTTTTTGATGCAGTGCCGCCTGAGGGATCGAAGGTCCGTAATAACATCGCTTACATGCAGTGATTTCTCCAGATTCTCTGAACCTTTTGATGATATTACAGACCTTAAATGGTGCAATCCCTAAATTCCTTGCAATAGCTCGTTAAGAAATGTTGTTCTTAAACTGCCGGACAACTTGCTCACACAATTGTTCACAACGTGGTGACCCTCACCCCATCCTTGTTTGTAAATGACTGAGCATCTCATGGAAGCTGCTTTTATACCCAATCATGGCACCCACCTGTTCCCAATTAGCCTGTTCACCTGTGGCATGTTCCAAATAAGTGTTTGATTAGCATTCCTCAACTTTCTCAGTCTCTTTTGCCACTTGTGCCAGCGTTTTTTAAACATGTTGCAGGCATCGCATTCCAAATGAGCAAATATTTGCAAATATTTTCCAGTTCGAACGTTAAGTACCCTGTCTTTGCAGTCTATTCAATTGAATATAGGTTGGAAAGGATTTGCAAATCAATGTAATCTGTTTTTATTTACCGTTTACACAAAGTGCCAACTTCACTGGTTTTGTGTTTTGTAAATGTACATATAAATGTATTTATAAATATGCATATAAATGTACATATACATGTACATATAAATATACATATAAATGTACAGATAGATATATATAAAAATACACATGTAAATGTACAATTAAATATACATATACCTGTACATATGAATATACATATAAATGTACATATAAATATAGGTATATACATATATATTTACATATAAATGTACATATACTGTACATTGTATGGGCGTCTTAATTACTGATCTTTATTTGCTGTTTATGAGAGGTCTGGGAACGTAACCACTACAAATAGCAATAATTAACTGTAATATATTTGGGACAGTAATACACTGTCACAGTACACAATAGTACACATAGTACACACAGTATACTTATTCAAGTGTACTGAAAGGGACACGCGGTAGAAAACGGAGGAATGAATAATATTCCATATTTACTGTTTGTGTAGGCGTGTGTATTTGTTGTTGTTGTTGTTGTTGTTGTTGTTGTTTTTCCATGTCAACAACTTCAACCCACTCGAAGGAGCCCAGAGGAAGACAAGGTTTTTGTCTTTCACATTTCCTTGACCTTGACTGCTCCACGCTGGCGTTCACATCAAGGAAATGTGCCGCCGTAATGACAGTCCTCTCATACAGCAGATGAGAGGAAGAAAGGAGGGACATTAATTAAAGCGACACGTTGTCCTTGTGAGCAAAGACGGACACGGCGGGATGATTAAGGACACGACGACAGGAAGTGATGTCATGATGACAGGAAGTGTGTGGACTGAAGAACCTATAACATATATAATATATGTGATTATATTTTATTATAGATAATATAGTGTCCATAACATATATCATTATTTATATTATAGTGTCCATATCTTTTATTATATATGATTACATTTTATTACAGAAATGATAGTGTCCATAACATATACTATATATGATTATATTTTATTATGGATATTATTGTGTCCATAACGTATATTATATATAAATATACTATTGATATTATAGAGTCCATAACATCACTTATGTATAATTATATTTTATTACAGATACAGTATCCATAACAAATACTATATATAAACTTATTACATATATTGCATTTATAACATATATTATATATAGACATTATAGATATTATAGTGTTTATAGCATATATTATATTATTATTGATATTATAGTGTCTATAAAATATATTATTATTATTGATATGATAGTTTCTATAACATACATCATTATTGATATTGTAGTGTCTATGACATTTAATATTATTGATATTATAGTGTCTATAACATATATTATTATTGATATTATAGAGTCTATAACATATATTATTATTGTATTATAGTGTCTATAACATATGTTATTATTGATAATATAGTGTCTATAACATATATTATTATTGATATTATGGTATCTATAACAGATATTATGATTGATTTTATATTGTCTATAGCACATATCGTCAATAATAACATATGTTATAGACACTATAATATCAATAACATATTGTAATGATATTGTAATGTATGTAAGATATATTATTGATATTGTATTGTCTATAACATATATTATTATTGATATAGTGTCTTTAACATATTTTATTATTGATATTATGGTGTCTAACACATATTGTTATTGATATTATAGTGTCTTTAAGATATATTATTATTGATAATATAGTGTCTTTAACATATTTTATTATTGATATTATGGTGTCTAACACATATTGTTATTGATATTATAGTGTCTATAACATATATTATTATTGATATTATAGTGTCTATAACATATATTATTATTGATATTGTAATGTCTATAACATATACTATATATCAACATATTATACACTATATAGTGTCCATAACTTGCATAATATACAGATATATATTAATACAGATATTATAGTGTCTATAACATGTATTATATATAAAAAATATAATATTGAGATTGGCTCCAGCACTCACTGCGACCCCAAAATGGACAAGCGGTAGAAAATGGATAGATGGATGGATAAATATTATAGCGTCTCTAACATATCAATAAATATCTAATATTATAGTGTCGATTATATGTATGATATATCATGCATATGATCATGTTCAATAGTTTGTAATCCGTCATGTAACATCTTCCAGGAAGTGAAAAGCAGTGGTGGTCAACCAAGCCAAGATGGCTGTCGCATTGTCAAAGTACACAAGGGGCCTAAATCTTCCTGCAAAAAGCAGATACAAGCAAAGAATTAAATAATGCAATGGAATAGATCTCTACAGTTGATAAAATAAATATTATGTCGAGTCATATCAAGCATTGTCTGTCGGTCGCGTTCCCAGACATATAGAACTATTGTGCTCCAGACGTCCTTCTTCTCGACGAAATAGATGAAAACTTGTAAAAGCACGGAGGTCTACAACTTCTTTGTGTGTGGCTGGGTCAAGGACATTGGTATCAAGACTCTCCCGGATAAATATGCATCGTTTTTGCTCGGGTAAGTGTAGCTGAGATAGGCACCAGCGCCACCCGTAACCCCAAAGGGAATAAGTGGTAGGAAATGGATGGATGGAAGTTTGCATTTCATTATTTTACTTTGTGTCTACTGCCATGTTTGTTGTTGTTGCACGCGCCGTTTACGAGTAGGCTGTTCTCATCTTTTAAAAAAAAAATATATATAGATGTCAACTTTGTGTATGTGCTGGAAGATTATTTTAGGATTGTAGTCTTTATCAACATATAACATTGTGTACTGTATGTGCTGCAAGATTATTTTATGATTGTCCATCCATCCATTTTTCTACCGCTTATTCCATTTGGGGACGCGGGGGGCTCTGGTGTCTATCTCAGCTACAATCGGGCGGGAGGCGGGGTACACCGTGGACAAGTCGCCACCTCATCGCAGTCTTTTATGATTGTTTATTTCAAATATAACTACAGATGTCAACATTGTGTATATGCTGAAAGATTAATTTATGATTGTTGTCAACATTGTGTATGTGCTGAAATATTTATTAATGATTGTTCTCTTTATCAAAATATAACTTTTTGTATTTGCTGAAAGATTATTTTATGATTGTTGTCTTTATCAAAATATAACTACAGTTTTTAACATTGTGTATGTGCTGGAAGATTATTTTATGATAGTTTATTTCAAACATAACTGTAGATGTCAACATTGTGTATGTGCTTGAGGATTGTTTTATGATTGTTTATTTCAAATATAACTATAGATTTCAACATTGTGTATGCGCTGAAAGATTATTTTATGATTGTTGTCTTTATCAAAATATAACTACAGATGTCAACATTGTGTATGTGCTGAAATTGTCAGGCTTGCCACTGACAGTTTGTTTGTGTTTTAGTTTCTCCTCTGTGTGTTTAGTATTTCCTGTCCTTAGTTCCTGTCAAGTGCTCTTATTTTGTCAGCTTCCTGTCTTGTTCCCTGAGTGCTGTGTTCCCACTCAGCTGCGGCTGATTGGCACCTGGCCACACCTGTCACCAATCAGGCCGCTCCTATTTGTACCTGCTTTGTCTTGTGTCAGTTGCTGGATCATTGTCTTGTCGTTGCCACATGTCGTTCTTGTGTCTTTGCTACCTGTCGTGTCTGGCATCGTTACAGCTACTACCTGTCGTGCTACATTTTGTTCTGGTCGTCGTAGCGGTAAGCTGTTCTTGTTAGCCATTAGCTGTTTTCAGTTTTTCTGTTTGCTACCCACTAGCGTCCATGCTAAAGTTCCTTTTTGTTTTCTAGCTCCCAGTGCCAGCTCCCTTAGTTTGTTATTTCACCCACGTGCATGCTTTTTGTTTATACCCTTTGTTTGTTCTTATTCTAATATTTTATATTAAATCGTGTTTTTTTCATTCAATGCCGGCCTCCTTCTCTGCATCTTTGGGTTCATCACCAAATAACTCTGACAGAAATATTCATATGTGCTTGTTGACTATCAAAATATAACTATAGATGTCAACAATGTGTATTTGCTGAAATATTATTTTATGGTTGTTGACTTTATCAAAATAGAACTGCAGTTGTCAACATTGTGCATGTGATGGATGATTATTTTATGATTGTTTATTTCAAATATAACTATAGATGTCAACATTGTGTATGTGCTGGAAGATTCTTTTATGATTATTTCAAATATAACTAAAGATGTCAACATTGTTTATGTGCTTGAGGATTCTTTTATGATTGTTTATTTCAAATATAATTATAGATGTCAACATTGTGTATGTGCTGGAAGCTTATTTTATGATTGTTTATTTCAAATATAACTATAGATGTCAACATTGTGTATGTGCTGGAAGATTCTTTTATGATTATTTCAAATATAACTAAAGATGTCAACATTGTTTATGTGCTTGAGGATTCTTTTATGATTGTTTATTTCAAATATAATTATAGATGTCAAAATTGTGTATGTGCTGGAAGCTTATTTAATGATTGTTTATTTCAAATATAATTATAGATGTCAACATTGTGTATTTGCTGAAAGATTGTTTTATGATTGTTGTCTTTATTAAAATATAACTATAGATGTCAACATTGTGTATTTGCTGAATGATTAATTTATTATTGCGGTCTTTGGTAAAAACTTAACTCTTTTACAAACGTTTGAAGGTTTTGTTCACAATTGCTTTCTTTTATTTAAACTCACCAAGTTGGTGCTTTAGGAAACACTCGCAGTGAACATGAGTTTAAGAAATACAAATAACATCAAGATTATACTTGAATGGTAAATAATAACCATTAAAATTATATTAAACAGGGTACCACGGTGGGAGAGGGGTTAGTGCGTCTGCCTCACGATACGAAGGTCCTGAGTAGTCCTGGGTTCAATCCTGGGCTCGGAATCTTTCTGTGTGGAGTTTGCATGTTCTCCCCGTGACTGCGTGGGTTCTCTCCGGGTACTCCGGCTTCCTCCCACTTCCAAAAAAACATAAGTTGATTGGGGATAAGTTGATTGGCAACACTAAATTGGCCCTAGTGTGTGAATGTGAGTGTGAATGTAGTCTATCTGTGTTGGCCCTGCGATGAGATGGCGACTTGTCCAGGGTGTACAATGCCTTCCGCCCGATGGTAGCTAAAATTGGCACCAGCTTCCCCTGCGACCCCAAAGGGATTAAGATTTCGACAAAGTGATCACTGCAAGCTTGTGCATTATTTGACTCTGCTCCCTTGGACTGGAGTGTGAGCTACTTTTGTCGTCGTCGTTTCCACAAGTCTTCCCTTTTATTAACCTGTCGAGGAAGTATGAAGAAACGTTTATCCTTTCTGTGAGTTAAACGCTTTGCACAATCAAACAACACAAGCATAGTGCGTTTTTTTCTTCGAGAAAGGCTAAATGGCGTCGAGTACCCATTGAAGACAAAGCTGGCATGACGTCGGTAAAATCCCAGCAATTTAGACAAATTTTTATGTTTTTACATTTATATTTATTTGGATTGTGTTCTTTATGGACACATTTTTTTTTTCCATTGAACATTTATTTTATGTTTCCAGAGAGGTTTTATGCATGTTAAATTCCATCCATCCATCCATCCATCATCTTCCGCTTATCCGAGGTCGGGTCGCGGGGGCAACAGCCTAAGCAGGGAAACCCAGAATTCCCTCTCCCCAGCCACTTCGTCTAGCTCTTCCCGGGGGATCCCGAGGCGTTCCCAGGCCAGCCGAGAGACATAGTCTTCCCAACGTGTCCTGGGTCTTCCCCGTGGCCTCCTACCGGTTGGACGTGCCCTAAACACCTCCCTAGGGAGGCGTTTGGGTGGCATCCTGACCAGATGCCCGAACCACCTCATCTGGCTCCTCTCATTGTGAAGGAGCAGCGGCTTTACTTTGAGTTACTCCCGGATGGCAGAGCTTCTCACCCTATCTCTAAGGGAGAGCCCCGCCACACGGCGGAGGAAACTCATTTCGGCCGCTTGTACCCGTGATCTTATCCTTTCGGTCATGACCCAAAGCTCATAACCATAGGTGAGGATGGGAACGTAGATCGACCGGTAAATTGAGAGCTGTGCCTTCCGGCTCAGCTCCTTCTTCACCACAACGGATCGGTACAACGTCCGCATTACTGAAGACGCCGCACCGATCCGCCTGTCGATCTCACGATCCACACTTCCCTCACTCGTGAACAAGACTCCTAGGTACTTGAACTCCTCCACTTGGGGCAGGGTCTCCTCCCCAACCCGGAGATGGCACTCCACCCTTTTCCGGGCGAGAACCATGGACTTGGACTTGGAGGTGCTGATTCTCATTCCGGTCGCTTCACACTCGGCTGCGAACCGATCCAGCGAGAGCTGAAGATCCCGGTCAGATGAAGCCATCAGGATCACATCATCTGCAAAAAGCAGAGACCTAATCCTGCGGTTACCAAACCGGAACCCCTCAACGCCTTGACTGCGCCTAGAAATTCTGTCCATAAAAGTTATGAACAGAATCGGTGACAAAGGACAGCCTTGGCGGAGTCCAACCCTCACTGGAAACGTGTTCGACTTACTGCCGGCAATGCGGACCAAGCTCTGGCACTGATCGTACAGGGAATGGACCGCCACAATAAGACAGTCCGATATCCCCATACTCTCTGAGCACTCCCCACAGGACTTCCCGAGGGACACGGTCGAATGCCTTCTCCAAGTCCACAAAGCACATGTAGACTGGTTGGGCAAACTCCCATGCACCCTCAAGAACCCTGCCGAGAGTATAGAGCTGGTCCACAGTTCCACGACCAGGACGAAAACCACACTGTTCCTCCTGAATCCGAGGTTCGACTATCCGACGTGGCCTCCTCTCTCATGTTAAATTGTTATTTATAATTATGTTTTTACAAACACATTTTTGATGGGTTTAAATATGTATTATATTCATAGATTGTTTAATACAGTGGTTCTCAAATGGGGGTACGCGTATCCCTGGGGGTACTTGAAGGTATGCCAAGGGGTACGTGAGATTTTTTTTAATATTCTAAAAACAGCAACAATTATCTTTTATAAATGTTTTTATTGACTAATACTTCAACAAAATATGAATGTAAGTTCATAAACTGTGAAAACAAATGCAAAAAAGCAATATTCAGTGTTGACAGCTAGATTTTATGTGGACATGTTCCATAAATATTGATGTTAAAGATTTCTTTTTTGTGAAGAAATGTTTAGAATGAAGTTGATGAATCCAGATGGATCTCTATTACAATCCCCAAAGAGGGCACTTTAAGTTGATGACTACTTCTATGTGTAGAAATCTTTATTTATAATTGAATCACTTGTTTATTTTTCAAGTTTTTTAGTTATTTTTATATCTTTTTTTCCAAGTAGTTCAAGAAAGACCATTTCAACTAAGCAATATTTTGCACTGTTATACAATTGAATAAATCAGAAACTGATGACATAGTGCTATATTTTACTTCTTTATCGCTTTTTTTCAACCAAAAATGCTTGATTAGGGGGTACTTGAATTAAAAAAAATGTTCACAGGGGGTACATCACTGAAAAAAGTTTGAGAACCACTGGTTTAATAGATTCATATTCAAGTGTGATATTGTGTAAAAGGTAATATTAGTCAGTTGTTGTTGTTGTTGTTGTCTTTTCCGCTAACGTCTTTCTTCAGGCTTCTAAATGGTTGACAAGTTGGGTCCTTTTAGCGCCTTGTGGTGCTTTTTAATGCACCTGGTTGACGCTTTAAAAACTTCCTGTGTGATTTTGTTGATCCCTGACTTTGTTGCCGCCTGTTTTGTATGTTTGATCAAGACAGACCTCCATTACTTTTAGCAGCTCAAAATCAACAGGATGCTTGAAGGGTTTCAAATGCAATCTGCCGCCGAGCGTCCAAGTGTCGTTCCTCAAGAGCTCCCACTATTGATTTCTTTCTGTCCTCTCATCAGAGCAGCTTTTAAAATCAAGTACACGTCCACCGCGTGGACACGTGCGCACGCACGTGCGCATGCACGTGCACATTTACGTGTGGCCAGGATGGTACACTCGCACAGGCACGACACGTCTTTGATTGATGCGGCCAGATGTTGAACAAAGACCAGATTCGGTGTCCTTCCAAAGACATTTTGTAGACTCAAAACTTAAAGGTCAAAACAAAGAAACCCACTAATTTTTCCACACCAAACTCTTCCAAGCAGTAAGCGAGTGGAAACAGGAAATGGTTGTTAGCGTTCAGCCCAGCTTTATTAGTCGAGCGCTCTAAAAACCAACCACTGAGCTAAACACCAAAGTGCTTTAAGGTAGAACATGATATAAATAAAAAGTAATGAATACAAGGCACAGGAAATAACCAAAAGCAATAATGTACGTCGAAAAAGCACCTCAAATAAAATTGAGACCTAAAAAGGTAGATGAAAAATATTGATAAAATAAAACAATAAAAACTGATGAAATGTAACCAATGAAAAAGCAGAGTTATATCTTAATAAAATACTATATGAGTAAGAATAACAACTTTAAAAGTGCTAAAGAAAGCAAAATAGTGTGTAAGAGAAAGATGTATATATATATATATATATAACAAAAATTTCGATTCGGTACGTACTTCGGTTTAGAGGTCACGGTTCGGTTCATTTTCGGTACAGTAAGAAAACAACAAAATACAACATTTTTGGTTATTTATGTACCAAATTTGTAAACAATGGCTTTATCCTTTTAACATTGGGAACACTATAATAATTCTGCCTACGTTAATCCACAATAAACTGCCTCAAGTTGTTGCTTTGATTAAATAAAATGACAAAAGTTTTCTTCTACATATAAAAAGTGCAACATTAAATAGTTTCAAGTCAACTTATCATGCAAAATTTATTACAACATTTGGGAAGTCTGTAGTTGTTTTTTATTATGTAAATGT
The DNA here is from genome assembly GCF_033978795.1 of Nerophis ophidion. NCBI lineage: Eukaryota > Metazoa > Chordata > Actinopteri > Syngnathiformes > Syngnathidae > Nerophis > Nerophis ophidion. The sequence continues at coordinate 22,271,814 of NC_084617.1, forward strand.
TATATTTTTGTCAACATGTGATAGCAGGGACCCTGCCATTCAAAACTAGGCTGCTACATTAGTAATGATTAATGTAACTATTGCTGAAAAAAAATTGTACAATAGCAATAGGAGAGACTATTTTCTGTCTATATACATATATATACAGTACATACATACATACATATATATATATATGTATGTATGTATGTACTGTATATATAAATATATATATATATATATATATATATATATATAAATATACATATATACAGTATATGTATGTATGTATGTATATATATATATATGTATATATGTATGTATGTATGCATGTATGTATGTATGTATGTATGTATGTATATATATATATATGTGTGTATGTATGTTTGTGTATATATATATATATACATTAGGTCAGGAAAAAACACAGAAGCTATATCATCCCTATAAGCCTGTTTTGCAGGTTTCCCTGGCTTGTAGGGATGAAATACCCTCTGTGTTTTTTCCTGACCTAACATATAGTCCGCCCTACCCCGTATTGAGCACTGTATAAAGGATAAACCACAGAAACCTTGACTATATATATATATATTGATTCAAAATCAATATTTTTAATAACATAGGGTGCCAGTTCTAGGATTAACTACATTCCTCCATAAAATAGGTAATCAGCTCTGATAAATGTTTATAGTACTTAAAAGAAAATTGGTTTTGTTTAATAAACTTCTACCCAAATGTTTAAAAAATTCCAGTAAAAAGTATTTGTGACACCAGGGAACATGCTTTATCAGTATCATACTGCAAATTCCCGCTTTGAAAAGCCGCGCACTACAAAACGTGCACATTTTAGACATCGCTTCAATAAAAAAAAATTGCATTTTTATTTATGAATTTCAATTTTTTTTCAGTATCAAATGATTCAATCTGGTCAAATGTTTTTACAGTTTAAATAAGGATTTTTTTTGCAAACAATGTTAATAAAAGTATACATTTTTTGTAAGTTACTCTATACATTTTTATTTCTTGTTCATAAAAATACAATGTTATGCAGAAGTGTACTTATAACCATGTTTGACAAACACGGCACTAATGTAGTGTGCTGCCTTTACATGCTGTATAAATGTGTGTGAGTGTACGCGTGTGTGTGTGTGTTCCTGTATTTCTACACTACTTGGGACAACAAAAAGGATAAGTAGCTTCCATATGAGGAGGTGTGAACAAGTTAGGACATAAATCATGGTTCCAATAAGAAAAAACATTGCATCTAATAGAGAGCCAAATACTAGAGTCTGTGAACATTGCTCCAAAGTCAGGATTTTTTGTTGATTTAACGTGCATACAAAAGTAGACATTGACAGGTGCAAAGGCGGCAATATATGATGAAAGAAGACGGCAGCTAAAGAAGGACTTCCCTATTCATCCCTGAAAAAACCCGCCAGGTGAACAGCAGATTTTACAACTTCCGGTGCTGACGTAACACAAACCGCGTCCCATACGTGACCATAGGATGAACAAATACACTACGGTACTAAGACTATAGTGGCCATTAACAGTTAGCTTCTACAGCTGAGTTGTCCAAAGTGCGGCACAGGGGCCACCTGTGGTCCGTGACTCGTTTGTCATTGGCCTTAAGCACATTACAAAAAACAAATATTTGCATAGTATGTATATATTATTAATGTTGTAAATACAAATATATATATATATATATATATATATATATATATATAGAAAGGGCGGTCCTAAAGAGGGAGGCATTTTTTGGAGGTCTCAAGAAGGTAAGAAATACAAGAATGTGTGTGTGTGTGTGTGTGTGTGTGTCCTTGCGGTCTTGTGTCTCCATCCACACGTTGTAGCTGTCATGTCTGCAGGAAGAGTTCAAGGATCCATCAAAGCCGGCCAGTGGGGGTTCACACATCATGACTGAGATAATGAGGTTTCTCACTGTGTGTGTGTGTGTGTGTGTGTGTGTGTGCGTGTGTGTGTTTGTGTGTGATTTGATGAAACACATGACTAACACTTCGTCGTGGGGGCCGCGTGCCTGGGAGACAAAGTAGAGGGGGAAGTTCCTTTCCTAAAGGTTACGCTAGATCAGGGGTTCTTAACTGTTTTGATCTCGGGGCTCAAGTTTTCCACTACATGGGGGACCGGGACCCACTCAAACACCAACACTGAATTAGTAATCCTACTCTTGATTTAATTGTCTTCAATAATTATGTCCAACCTGCTTGCAGATTGAAAGGATAAACTTTGTGAAAATGTGTCAATCACAATTATTATTATTGAGGCTTAGGTCAGACTGATTACAAAAATAAATACTAATTCAAAATGATGCAAACCAATGAATAATGAATGTACATACAATTACCAGTGCTAAATTCTAACTAAATTAATAATGAATTATAATAAGCTGTCAATAAAATTAAATACAGCTTCACCACTTTAGTCATCATTTTTGCGCTTAAGAAACTTCTCCAGGACTTTAGCTCCAGGCTTCTTCTGTTTGTTTGATATTGTCATTACTGCCACAAGTGGTGGAAAACTGCATTACAACTGAGTACCTCCGAAGCCCATACGGACCACAGCTGAGAAACAGATATTCTTTGGTGGCCCTCTATGGGGCGCTCTCGGCCCAACAATGGTTAAGAAACACTGCGCTGGATGTTGATCCCAGATGTTGTCTTTAAGAATGAAGATTGCTGGAAAGTCGGAATCAGGCGATGATCTTGTTGTTTATTAAAGGGTAACATTGGAAATACACATTATTATTTCTGATTTATTACACGCTCTCCCTTCTTCCTAAAGTGATGAGAAAATCCAAGTTTATTGAAAAAGCCCCCCCCCCCAAAAAAAAGATTAAGACTGTGAGGCTATGGTAAATATTTATGTTTATATATTTATGATTTCATTTAAAAAGGTTAAATGCTTTCTAACGTCATGTTCATTTGAGTCCGTGTCAGCGTTTTATTGCACTGAGGAGAGCGACCTCTCAAATACACTGATGGTGTTCGCGTGACCCCAAAGGAGGCGGGGCTTACACCTCCGACTCTAGGCTGGAGACCCTCCCCCAGGGCTTTGGCACAAACGGACTGTTCAGCCTGCGCGCCACCAGAACCTGCCTGCGCTCCCTGCTCGCCGAGCCGTGGTCCTCCCTGTCCGCCCCGAGCATACTGTTCTGGTAGGCCGCGGGCCTGTCGCTCGCGCGAGACAGCATGGCGGCGTGCTCGGGGCAGTGGCTGGCGCACGGGAACAGGTGGCACACGTCTTTGGGGCCGTCGTAGAAGTGCGGCGCCGCCTGGGCCAGCGGGCCCACGTAGACCGGCAAGTCCGTGTAGGAGTTTAGGTAGGTGGAGTAGTGTCTGTGCACCACCGTGGACGAGGAGCGGCGCAGGGCGGCGGCGTTCTGCAGCATGGCCTCCCTGTACGAGGGCAGCCGCGTGGAGTCCGAGTACTTGAGTTTCTGCTTATAGGGGTAGGAGCCCATGTGAGCCGGGTCCAAGTAGGCGGGCTCGGCGGCCAGAGGGTAGCAGGTCAGGTTGTGGCCCAGGCTGCCGTAGAACTTGTGGGGCTTGGGGTCCGGCACCACTACGCGTGGGAACAGGTCGGGCATGTCGGCGCGAGATGACGAGGACGTGGACGGCTTGGTCTCGTCCACTTGCCGAATGCGCTCGTTGCCCCACGTGGCTTTGAGGAAGGAGGCGCGGCGGTTCAGCTTATCCTTCCCCAGCAGCGGCACGTCGTCCATCTCGGGCTCCAAGTAGGACTTCATGCAGGAGTTGCAGCTGGCGGCGGCGGCGGGGTAATGTCCCGCGGCGGTCGCCATGGCGGCAGCATCCGGGGCGTGGTTGTTCAGGAGCTGGTTGGCCCTCAGCTCGGCCAAGCAAGACCGAGGTTCGTCGTAGTCGACTCGCGCTCTCGGGTCGGCAGGGTCAAACATGTAGCTGTGGCTCCGCCTCCTCCGGCTCACGTAGTCAGGGGGGAAGCTCAGCTTCCTCCTGAGGGGGGGTTTGTGCTCCAGGTAGACGTTGGGTACCTGTATTTCTCTGTAGGGGATGAAGGGCGATGTTGGGTGGCGGATCGGGTTCTCCACATACAGCCTGCTGCCGTGGTGGGGGTTGCCGGTGGCGGGGGGCGCGGCGTCGGCCATGGCGAGGTGGGGCGTGCTGAGGCTGGAGATGGGCAGCGTCCTCTCCAAGACGTGTTGGTGGTTGCGGGCGGGCAGCGTGTAGCGGAGCGGCGTGGGCCGGGTCACCACACGAGGCTTATCCAGCAGCGGCTGCGTGACGCTGTCGCCGTAGTGCACGGGGAAGGTGGGGGTGCGGCTCCTCTGCGGGAACGGCGAGTGGTTGTCGCTGATGCTGGAGATGTAGGGCAGGCGGCAGTGGGACATGTCGCCGCCGGCGGCGGCGGCGGCCATGCGAGGCGGGAGGCCGGCCCGCACGTTGTCGGCTCCGCGCCTGCTCCACGTCTCCAAGGTCTTGGTGGCGCTGTCCAGAGAATTCTCCACCCTGGCGGAGGACACCATGTCCTTGGCCGTCTTCAGCATCTTCAGCATGTTGGCCTGGGAGTAGTTGGTGGTCACATCGGGACTTGGGATGCTGCCGTTACGATCAGACTGCTCCACGCCGTTGAAGCAGCTGTAGATGCCCTGCACACAAACACACACCTGTGGTCACATGACATGACTACAAACCAAGACGTTCCATAAGTACATTCAATAAGTGTACTTAGCTGCTGTATGTGGGAATGTTGGCAATGGCTTTGTACACTTACTGGCGATAATAATTGTAGTATTTCACATGGGTGCCAACCTTTGGGCAATTCCGAATCTTGGGGTGACGATCCCATCCAAAATTGATTCTCATTTTAATAATGATTCTCAAAACAGGTTACAGGTTAGAAAAACTCCTTCTGGTTGCACAGAGATGGTAGCATATATATATATATATATATATATATATATATATATATATATATATATAGGCTTCACTGTGGCAGAGGGGTTAGTGCGTCTGCCTCACAATACGAAGGTCCTGAAATTCTGGGTTCAAATCCAGGCTTGGGATCTTTCTGTGTGGAGTTTGCATGTTCTCCCCGTGAATGCGTGGGTTCCTTCCGGGTACTCCGGCTTCCTCCCACTTCCAAAGACATGCACCTGGGGATAGGTTGATTGGCAACACTAAATTGGCCCTAGTGTGTGAATGTGATTGTGAATGTTGTCTGTCTATCTGTGTTGGCCCTGCGATGAGGTGGCGACTTGTCCAGGGTCTACCCCGCCTTCCGCCCGATTGTAGCTGAGATAGGCGCCAGCGCCCCCCGCGACCCCAAAAGGGAATAAGCGGTAGGAAATGGATGGGATGGATGGATGGATATATATATATATATATATATATATATATATATATATATATAAGGATGATCAAGACTTCATTTGGGATGTGAATCAATCTTTTTATGCACCTGAATTATTCACGTTTTATTTCTATTTACCAATACAACTTTTTCACTTCCCAAACAATACCGATATTGGAGTGTTGAGTATCGACCCAATACGATATCAGAAGGAATCATACACACTTGTATTACTTTGTAGTGTCAAATGCTAGAAAAGGTTTGACCAAGTGAAATGAGTCAGAGAACAATGCTCCCGTCCAAAGGCAAAACCCAGTAACTCAATTTTGGTCAAAACTGAGCTGATAATAATTTTGGAGTTCCTAGGTGATATGCTTTACATTAGTGTATGCGATATTGTAATTTGTTCCGTAAGTAAGCTGTTACGCGCATGGCAGGACCTAGCAACTACCACATAACCGCGTAGATACAACAGAAAAACCTAGTATCTCAAGGGACCAATCGGAGCCTCTTTGTCAGTCGCCTTATTGTCTTTAATGAGACATTTGCACGAATGGGGGCCGACGGTCAACCTGATTATGTGATATTATGGCACGAGGGGATATTTGGAAGATTGGCCCAGGACGTTGCAAGCACCTTCATTAAATGTATTGTTCTTTATTCTTCCCCTTGCATACTCTTTTGGGCAGATAACTGTGGAGGTCAAAATAAAAACTGGACGCTGTACACGGCTCTTGCCCAATGTGCAAACGCAGAATGGGGTCCACCCGAGATTGGGATAAAGTATCTGGAGAAAGGGCACACTTTCATTAGAGCAGATTCAATCCATGGCTCAATTGGCAAGAAAATGAAAGCTCAAGAAAACATCTATACGTTTGATGACTTTGTAGATCTTTGTAAGACAGCATCAAGATGGATTGGTTTTCCTTTGTTTTCTCAAAATCAGCTAGAAGTTAGTTACTAGGTTTTGCCTTTGGACCATAGAATGGTAGGTATGACAAAAAACAACCTATTTATTATTAACTGTTTGGAATGGACCTATGTGGTCTTTAAGTCGAAGAGGAGTGGTAATGTTTTTTTTTGGCAACACCTACTGGCCACAATAGTTCATGAAGTTGTTGATATGGACCAATGTGCTGTTTTACACTACAATATAGTTGAATGATTATTATGTTTGTCCAGCTTGTGTGTGCTCAGTTGTGGTGTAGCTGCGAGCTCCTAGTAGCCTATAGCATGTTTACCTTTTGTAACTGACTTTATTCTGTTAACTGGCTGTCCAGCTTTGCACAAGTAAACACCCTGCAAGATTACTTGTATCGCACTTGATATCACATTTTTCTGCCGATATCCGACCGATATCAATACCAGATCGGGACACTACTTACACCTCATTATTTCAAGTTATTCTCTCCCTCTTCTCAACATAGCGAAGAAGAAGACGCTTGAGAGTGTTAAGTGTCCATCAATGCACACTCAACATACTGAGTGCTTGGAGTGTAACAATGACAGTGTACTTACTGCAGGTGGCTGGACTCACAAGTACACCCATTGAGATTCAGCAACAAGTTTATTAGCTCCACTATCATACTTCAAATTTTATAATTTCATCATTTTAAGTGGGAAAAGGCCAACAAAATACTCATGAAGTGTTATAGTAGTTACAGAAGTGAAAATGATAGAAAAAGGTGTTGATGTTGACAAGAACAAACGCAACTGCTGATGCTTGCACTTCTTCGCCGCATTTTATTGTACGCTCGCTCTTACACACACACACACACACACACACACACACACACACACACACACACACACGCTTAATGGGGCAATTTAAATGCAGTTGCTTCGGGATCACAAGCGCCGCCGTATTTCAGTCTAGTTATTTTATAGCTTAAATCCGCTTTTATTTATCGACATTGTTTTGGGGTTGCTTCATTTGCACCCTGACTGTTATATTTCGCACGCTGGCCGTGACAAGTTCATCGTTTTTTTAATGTACACGTTGAAATATCGACCACGGCAGAAGAAAACCTTGTGAGTGCTAATCACTTCTAAGCTAACTACATATATGTATATATATATATATATATATGTATATATATATATATTTATTCATATATACATATATATGTATATATATACATATATATATATATATATATATATATATATATATATATATATATATATATATATATATATATATGTATACACATACAACCGTATTTCCTTGAATTGCCGCAGGGCATATAGTATGCGCCTGCCTTGAATTACCGCCTGGTCAAACTTCATCCCCTCTCATAATTTTCCAAATGGAGGAGGCTGATTTCAATACCGGTAATTTGAAATCGCAAAAAGGGAAGAAGGTTAAGAGCTATTCAGTAGGATTTAAGGTCCAAGCTTACATCACACAAAAATTTTTACTGCATACCTTTGGTAATTGCCGGAGTGAGAAGAGGTTTTGAAATAATTAGCGCATGCTTACTTTTACCACATGCCTTTGGTAAGCGCAGGAGTGAGAAGAGGTTTTAAATTAATTAGCGCCCTGGCCGCAATTCAAGGAAATACGGTATATATATATATATATATATATATATATATATATATATATATATATATATATATATATATATATATATATATATACATATATACATATACATGTATATGTATGTATATATACATATATTTGTACCTGGGGATAGGTTGATTGGCAACACTAAATTGGCCCTAGTGTGTGAATGTAAGTGTGAATGTTGTCTGTCTATCTGTGTTGGCCCTGCGATGAGGTAGCGACTTGTCCAGGGTGTACCCCGCCTTCCGCCCGATTGTAGCTGAGGGAATAAGCGGCAGAAAATGGGTGGGGGGGGTGGGTATATATATATATATACATATATATATATATATATATATATATATATATATATATATATATATATATATATATATATGTATATATATATATACACCTGTATATGTTAGGTCAGGAAAAAACACATAGGCGATTTCATCCCTACAAGCCTGTGTCGCAGGTTTCCCTGCTCTTCAGGGGATTTTATGTATACTGAACAAAAATACAAACACAAAACTTTTTATAAACAAAACTCCTATTTTTCATGAGTTAAACTCAAAGATGTACAACTTTTACTATATACACAAAAGACCTATTACTCTCAAAAATTGTTTTCACATCTGTCTAAATCTGTATTAGTGAGCATTTCTTCTTTGCCAAGATAATCCATCCCACCTCACAGGTGTGGTATATCAAGATGCTGATTAAACGGTATGATTATTACACAGGTGTGTCTTAGGCTGCCCACAATTAAAGGCCAATCTAAAATGTGAAGTTTTTTACACAGATGTCGCTAATTTCCCAGCCGTACACCTTGGAATCGTATAACTTGGTACACGACACATGTTAACGTTAGGACACTGACTTTTTAACGGCACACCTTTGACTCATCCAACAGCTGGCATGACACACACTAGCTGTTAGCATCCCAAAGTTAGCATGCTAATGTTAACATGGTAACATTAACATGCTAACATTTCAGACAATTTTTCAGCCATACACCTCAGAGGCCTAACACCTGGTACGTGACGCATTGTGACCCTTGGGTTGCTAACGTTAGCATTTCAGTTCGGCTAGCGCATATCGCAGCTCGCACGTCTCTAGTTTAGTTAAGTTAAGTTAAGTTTTAATAAAAAACATTTAAATGACCTTTGCCCTCTCATCTGATCAATCTTACATTATTGTGTATGAAAAAGTGGAATTATTATGAATTCAATATTTTCAGAGTTAAAACGTTAATAAAACATTTTCATTAACATAATAAGAGCCATCTAGACATGAAAAAACCTTTACACTAGACTATCCATCCATCCATCCATTTTCTACCGTTTATTCCCTTCGGGGTTGCGGGTGCGCAGGAGCCTATCTCAGCTACAATCGGGCGGAAGGCCGGGTACACCCTGGACAAGTCGCCACCTCATCACAGGGCCAACACAGACAGACAGACAACATTCACACTCACATTCACACACCAGGGCCAATTTAGTGTTGCCAATCAACCCAATGTAAAGGCCTATTGAAACCCACTACTACCCACCACGCAGTCTGATAGTTTACACATCAATGATGAAATATTAACATTGCAACACATGCCAATACGGCCGGTTTAGTTTACTAAATTACCGTTTTAAATTTCCCGCGGAGTTTCTTGTTGAAAATGTCGCGGAATGATGACGCGTATGATGACGCGTGTTTGGGCCTTAATTGGTTGGAGGGGACATACTAGCTCAGCACCACTTACGGCTAAAAGTCGTCTCTCTTCATCACATAATTACACAGTAATTTAGACATCTGTGTTGCTGAATCTTTTGCATTTTGTTCAATTAATAATGGAGACTATAAAGAACAATGCTGTTGGTGGAAAGCGGTGTATTGCAGCTGTCTTTAGCACCGAGACACAGCCGGTGTTTTTTTGTTTGTTGTGAAGCTTTAACACAGAGCGGTCAAGCGAACATGTTTCTCTACGTCAACCAGCATGTTTTTGGATGGGGAAATTGTGATATTTTTCTTACCGGAGACATCAGTGGATTGTGCGTCCTCCTGCAGTAGCTTTCAAAAAAGCTACTTGGCTCCTCGGCTTTTCTCTGAGACACTGACGTGTTCACCGCAGCCATCCGACTTTGAGGTATGTCTTTACAATCTCACTAAAACACTATTAAAACAATAAGCAGATAAGGGATCTTCCAGAATTATCCTAGTAAATGTGTCTAATTACATCTGCCACCGCCCGGAGCCTTCGCTTTTTATTTTATTTTATTATATATATTTTTTTTTTAGTCCTTCACTATCAATATCCTCATCCACGAATCTTTCATCCTCGCCCAAATTAATGGGGAAATTGTCGCTTTCTCGGTCCGAATTACTCTTACTGCTGGTGGCTCCCATTATAAACAATGGGAGGATGTGTGGAGCCCTCACACCGGTGACGTCATGCGCAAATACTTCCGGTAAAGCCTAAGCTTTTTTATTAGCGACCAAGAGTTGCGAACTTTACCGTTGATGTTCTCTACTGAATCCTTTCAGCAAAAATATAGCAATATCGCGAAATGATCAAGTATGACACATAGAATGGACCTGCTATCCCCGTTTAAATAAGAACATCTAATTTCAGTGGGCCTTGTAATAATGCTGTTTGAGGCTCAGCCAATCAGAGGCCACGATACTGAACAGTGTGCTATATTGGTTTGGTCTAATCCAATGGTCGATGATATCGTATTATTGATATTTTTATGCTTTATTTAGCCCACAATATATGTAAAATATGTACAAAAAATAGTTTGAAGCGTGATGTGGCAAGGGACGATCACAATGACGTGCAGTTGTTTCAAATGTCTTGCCGTGCCTCAAATGTTTTTTTTTTGGAGAATTCTTCAACTCACCCTGCTGATGGCCAGGAGGAAGTCGAGGCGATCCGACTTGCGCACCGAGTGCCGGAGCTTCCAGTAGAGCAGGTGCTCCCAGGCGAAGACCAGCAGGCTGAGGCCCATGGCCACCAGCAGCATGTAGAAGACGCCCGCCATGTTGTCGATGTCCAGCTTGCTGCTCATCACCTCCTTCTTCTCGTTGCGGCAGATGCCCGTCAGCCACACCGTCTGCAGCTTCTGGGTGTCGCCTGCGCACGACAAGTACACACACTTACACACCACACGCACACGTTTTTTTGCGTTTAATCTTGTGAACTCATTTCGGCATCGAATTATGTTGAATATTTCATTGAATACAAATTTGTGAGCAACATTTTGGTGTAAAAATTCAGTTTGTTAAAATACACCGCTTAAAAATTCAGCGTGTAAAAATTGAGTGAGAAATATTTGTTTCTCCAAAACTCAAGACCCATTTGGGTAAATAAAGATTGAAGCAATCCATCCCGTTTCAGAACCAGCCAATGAGGTGCTTTCGTGTTAAGCAACCAACATTTTTGCATTGAATTTTTTTCCACTGAAATTTTTTTACACTTAATTTGTTTTACACCGACATTTTTTAAGCGGTAAAAAAAATGGATGGATGAAAGGATACATTTTCCATCCATCCATCCATTTTTCTACCGCTTGTCCCTTTTGGGGTCGCTGGAACCTATCTCAGCTACAATCAGGCGGAAGGCTGCGTACACCCTGGACAAGTCACCACCTCATCAAGGAGGATACATTTTTATTCACAGATTATTTTGCACATAATCTTTCTGCACTGAATATTTTACACTGGATATCTCTGCACCAATTTTTTTTATACTGAATTTTTTACATTGATTTTTATACAGTAAACAATTTTTTTCTGCACCAAATTGTTTTTACAAAAAGGGACAAGCGGTAGGAGATGGATGGATGGATGGGTTTTTTTAAGCGGTAATAAAATGGATGGATGAAAAGATAAATTTTTATTCACAGATTATTTTGAACAGAATTTTTCTGCACTGAATTTTTTTACAATGGATATTTCTGCACAATCTTTTTTTACACTGAATTTTTACACTGAAATTTTTACATTGATTTTTATACAGTTAACTGATTTTTTTTTGCACCAAATTGTTTTTACACTGAGTGCAGTTGGGATAGGCTCCAGCACCCCCCGCGACCTCAAAAGGGACACGGGGGTAGAAAATAGATGGTTGAAAGTTTACATTTTTATTCACAGATTTTTTTTGCACAGAATTTTTCTGCACTGATTTTTTTACACTGGAGATTTCTGCAACATATTTTTTTACACTGAAATTTTTTACGTTGATTTTTATGCAGTAAACTGAATTTTTCTGCACCAAATTGTTTTAGCACTGAGCGCAGTTGGGTTAGGCACCAGCACTCTTGTAATCCTGAGAGAGACAAGCGATAAAAAAATAGATGGATGAATGGATTTTTATTCACAGATTTTATTTGCACTTTTTTACACATATTTTCAGCAGCAAATGTTCTTTCACAGATTTTTTAGGAACTTAATTTGTTTTTACACTGAATTTTTCTGCACCTGTTTTTTTATACTGGATGTTTACAGACTGATTTTTTTTTTACATTGATTGTTATACAGTAAACATATTTTTAATGCACCTAATTATTTTACAAATAACTATTTTTTACACTGAGTGCAGTTGAGAAAGGCACCAGCCCCCTTGTAACCCCGAGAGAAACAAGCCCTAAAAATGGATGGATCAATTCATCCATCCATTTTCTACCACTTGTCCCTTTCGGGGTCGCGATGGGTGCTGGAGCTTATCTCAACTGAATTCGGGCGGTAGGCGGGGTACACCCTGGAAAAGGTGCCACCACATCGCAGGATGAATGAATATATAAATTTTTATCCACGGATTATTTTTTGCACTGAATTTTTCTGCAATTAAGTTTTTTACACATGTTTTTTCTGCAGCAAATTTCACACTGAATTTTTCTGCATTAAATTTTTTTTACACTTGATTTTTATGCACCAATTTTTTTACATTGAATGTTTACACTGAATTTTTTATATTGATTTTTGTACAGTAAACAGAATTTTTCGGCACCGAAATTTACACAAACATTTTTTTTTACACTAAGTGCATCTGGGATAGAGCGTAACCCCGAAAGAAACAAGCGCTAACAAATTGATGGATGAACGGATTTATTTTTATCCACCGGTTTTACTTTTGCACTGAATTTTTCTGCAGTGAACTTTTTTACACCATTTTTTTCAGCAGCAAACATTTTTTACGCTGATTTTTTCTGCACTGATTTTTTTTACACTGATTTTTTTTGCACCATTTTTTTCACTGCATGTTTGTTGCACCACTTTTTTACATATAATGTTTTTTTTACATTGAGTTTTTTTCATACACAAACTGACTTTTTCTGCACCAAATTGTTTTTACACTGAATTCTTTTTTTGCCCCCCTGTGACTCTGAGAGAAGAAAAAGCTAAAAATGGATGGATCAATGAATTAATTTTTCCTCACAGATTTTTTTGCACTGAATTTTTCTGCAATTCATTTTTTTTCTCAGAATGTTTTTTACACAAAATTTGTCGGCAGCAAATTTTTGGACACTGAATTTTTCTGCACTCAATTTTTTTACACTGATTTTTATACACTGAGTTTTTCTTCACTTAATTGTATTCACACTGAATTTTTTTGCTGTAATTTTTTTACACTGAATTATTCTGCACCATATTTTTACACTGCATTTTTTTACATATAATTATCTTTTACATTGATTTTTATAAACTTTATTTTATAGCAATGCATTGTTTTCACAATGAATTTTTTTATAGTGATTTTTTTTTTACAAACTGAATTTTAAAACACTGTATTTTAACAAACTGAATTTTTAAACACACACATTTTGCTCGCAACTTTTAAGTCAAGGAAACTGTCAGGATAACTAGATGTAAAAAAAAAAAATGACGTTCACAAAATTCCAACACAAAAACTTCAGTTGTGATGACTGATGATTGTTTTATGGCAGCATCATGATAAATCTACGGACTGGGAGTTTGCAAACGTGTTCCTTCAAGTGGAAGAATGTGTAAATGACACAAATGGCGTTGATGTTTGGCCAACATAAGCGCGGTGTCAATTATCTGAGTAACTTGTAGAAAGGAACGTACCGTCTGCCAGGAACTGAAGCAGGGCAAGGTCAATAGGTCGTTTCCAGCGCGAGTCCTTCTGCAAGGCGATGCCATAGCCGGTGGTTGCAAACACTTTCCCGCTGCCAATGGTCACCAGCTTGCAGCCCTCGTCTTTGCCCGCCATGTAGTTCAGCACGGCGGCGTCGTAGATAAAGGCGTCCAGTTTGCTTGGGGGGGACAACCGAGTTAGTGGACAGTGAGACTCCGAACACTTCTGCTGTGGCCCTTGGGGGACATTTACCCGGTTTTGAGGCTGTTGAGGGCGTCCTCCACCCCCTTCTGGTTGTACTTGACCATGTGCGAGTGCATCTCCGGGTAGTTGCTGCGGATGTTGCGCTCCGTGCTGCCGTTAGGGACCGTCCCGAAGCGGAACGGAGGGTACTGCTCTTGTGGCTTTTGGAACTGGGAGGAGAGGAGATAAATGGATGAATTTTTATTCACAAAATGTTTCTGCACTGCATTTTTTTACACAGATTTTTTTTTATACTGAATTTCTCTGCACCATTTTTCTTTTACCCTACATTTTAAAATAAATAAATGGGTTGTACTTGTATAGCACTTTTCTACTTTCAAGGTACTCAAAGCGCTTTGACACTACTTCCACATTTACTCATTCACACACACATTCACACACTGATGGAGGGACCTGCCATGCAAGGCGCTAACCAGCACCCATCAGGAGCAAGGGTGAAGTGTCTTGCTCAGGACACAACGGACGTGACGAGGTTGGTACTAGGTGGGGATTGAACCAGGGACCCTTGGGTTGCGCACGGCCACTCTTCCACTGCGCCACGCCGTCCCTTTTTACATACTGAATTTTTCTGTACCATTTTTTTTTTTACACTCAAGTTTTAAGTTATATTCTGAACGTAATTGTTTTCACCCTGAATGCAACAGGGATAGGCACCAGCCCCCCTGTAACCCTGAGAGAGACAATCAGTTAAAAAAAATGCATGGAAACATTTTTAGTCGCAAATTGTTTTGCACTGAATTTTCTGCAATGAACATTTTAACACAGAATTTTTTTACATAATTTTTTTTCACGGAATCTTTCTTTACTGATTGTTTTTACACAATTTTTTTTCTGCACCACATTTTTCAATCAATCAATCAATCAATCAATCAATGTTTATTTATACAGCCCTAAATCACAAATGTCTCAAAGGACTGTAAAAACCATTACGACTACGACATCCTCGGAAGAACCCACAAAAGGGCAAGGAAAACTCACACCCAGTGGGCAGGGAGAATTCACATCCAGTGGGACGCCAGTGACAATGCTGACTATGAGAAACCTTGGAGAGGACCTCAGATGTGGGCAACCCCCCCCCCCCCCCCCCTCTAGGGGACCAAAAGCAATGGATGTCGAGCGGGTCTAACATGATACTGTGAAAGTTCAATCCATAGTGGCTCCAAGACAGCAGCGAGAGTCCCGTCCACAGGAAACCATCACAAGCGGATCAGCAGCGTAGAGATGTCCCCAACCGATACAGGCGAGCGGTCCATCCTGGGTCCCGACGAGCGGTCCATCCTGGGTCTCGACTCTGGACAGTCAGTACTTCATCCATGGTCATCGGACCGGACCCCCTCCACAAGGGAGGTGGGGACATAGGAGAAAGAAAAGAAGCGGCAGATCAACTGGTCTAAAAAGGAGGTCTACTCAAAGGCTAGAGTATACAGATGAGTTTTAAGATGAGACTTAAATGCTTCTACTGAGGTAGCATCTCGAACTGTTACCGGGAGGGCATTCCAGAGTACTGGAGCCCGAACGGAAAACGCTCTATAGCCCGCAGACTTTTTTTGAGCTCTAGGAATCACTAATAAGCCGGAGTCTTTTGAACGCAGATTTCTTGCCGGGACATACGGTACAATACAATCGGCAAGATAGGCTGGAGCTAGACCGTGTAGTATTTTATACGTAAGTAGTAAAACCTTAAAGTCACATCTTAAGTGCACAGGAAGCCAGTGCAGGTGAGCCAGTACAGGCGTAATATGATCAAACTTTCTTGTTCTTGTCAAAAGTCTAGCAGCCGCATTTTGTACCAACTGTAATCTTTTAATGCTAGACATGGGGAGACCCGAAAATAATACGTTACAGTAATCGAGACGAGACGTAACAAACGCATGGATAATGATCTCGGCGTCTTTAGTGGACAAAATGGAGCGAATTTTAGCGATATTACGGAGATGAAAGAAGGCCGTTTTAGTAACGCTTTTAATGTGTGACTCAAAGGAGAGAGTTGTGTCGAAGATAATACCCAGATTTTTTACAGAGTCACCTTGTTTTATTATTTGGTTGTCAAATTTTAAAGTTGTATTATTAAATAGAGGTCGGTGTCTAGCAGGACCGATAATCAGCATTTCCGTTTTTTTGGCATTAAGTTGCAAAAAGTTAGCGGACATCCATTGTTTAATTTCATTAAGACACGCTTCCAACTGACTACAGTCCGGCGTGTTGGTCAGCTTTAGGGGCATGTAAAGTTGGGTGTCATCAGCATAACAGTGAAAGCTAATACCGTATTTGCGTATGACGTCACCTAGCGGCAGCATGTAGATGCTGAAGAGTACAGGGCCAAGGACCGAACCCTGGGGAACTCCACACGTTACCTTAACATAGTCCGAGGTCACACTGTTATAGGAGACGCACTGCATCCTATCAGTAAGATAAGAGTTAAACCATGACAGGGCTGAGTCTGACATACCAATTCGTATTTCGATACGCTCTAATAAAATATTATGATCGACGGTATCGAAAGCAGTGCTAAGATCGAGGAGCAGCAACATAGATGACGCATCAGAGTCCATCGTTAGCAATAGATCATTGGTCAATCTTATAGTCTACATCAGCGTTTCTTAACCATTCAGTGGCCCCTAGAGGGCCGCCAAAAATATTTCTCAGTGGTGGTTTGTACTCAGTTGAAGTTTCTTTAGCGCAAAAATTATGACTGTGGTGGTGACGCTGTATTTTTATTTACACTTTAATTTTATTGACAATCTATTTAGTAAAATACAAATCATCATTATTCATTATTAACTTAATTAGAATTCCTCCCTTCATTTGCAGTATATTTCATTAGTATTTTTGTGTTGTAATCAGCCTGACCTAAGCCTTGATAATAATCTTTGTTATTAACACATGCTTTCACATCACTTGCCAAGGTTTATTCTGTTCAACTATAAGTAGGTTAAATATAATTATTGAATACGACTAAAATCAAGAGTAAGATGACTAATTCATTGTTAATAGTCACTGACATATAACATGGATTTTATATCTTGAAAGAAAGAAGAACAAGGAGCAGCTCACACAGTCTCATACTTTCTGTAACATCCAAGAAGAAATCCTGTCAGCCATTTTGAAACATTTCTCAGCTATGATCTACATGAAGGAGCCCAGAATTGTTTTAATCTGGATCACAATCTGGATTCAGGACTTGCATAGGTGGAGGTCTGCTATGGAGGTTTATTTGTGTCTTTGTTACAAGAACATTCTGTATTTTCATGTACATTCTGAGGCTATGTCTACACTAAGCCGGATAACCCCTTAAACAAATAATTATTTAGCCTAAACCCCGTTTCAGCCACACTAAAACAGCGTTTAAGGTCCCACTCCTTGGATTATTTTTTACACGGGTAAGTGCGCCGTGTATTTCTTGAATCTCCGGCTCTTAGCTTTGTATTGACTCATTGATCGTTTACAAACTGAGTTGGGAGAGGAAGTGACGCCAGAAATACCGGGGTCACACAGGAAGTGATGTCAGAAAAAATGCACCAAAACAACCAGAGCTAACCACTGGAGGCGAGTCATCCAGACATGCCCGTGTTTCTCCTTCTTCTACATGTACAGACGCTTGTGGAAATCACACGTGAGTACCTTAAGAGAAGAAAACGTGCATTTGCAGCTATTTGGGATACAACACTTCTCAGACGGCAAGAGAACTTTCCAATGTCCAGGTCAGCTGTGATTTTACTTACCGAAAAACTTTGTCCATTTGTCAGAGGAGAGACAACGAGAATGCGGGCTTCCGTGGATGTGATAAAAAAAGGTAGCGTTTGCTTTGTATTACCCGGCCGTCGAGTGAAGACTACGGAAAACATTGCAGACTGTATCAGTTATTGTCCGCCAAGTGTGTCATGGACTCAACGTCTAGGTCCGGAGTATATAAAGTCACCAAAAAGGAATGGACAATGAAGGTGAAGGCAAAAGAGTGATGAGTGTCCTGACCAGATACTTAGATCCCTTAATTTGATTGATGTATAATATTCTTTATCACATTGTTTACGGGTCTAATAAGTGAATCTACTAATAAAAGTTTCAATCAATCAATCAAAAGTGTAAAGGAAAAAAAACACTTTTTATTTTAACCGTACTTCCCGTCAAAATCCTAAAGACTGATCGCACAGTTCCTGTCTTCACAATAAAAGTGCCGCTCCATCGCGCCTGCACTAACAAAATAAGAGTCTCCGAAAGCCAGCGCAAACAAGCTAGCAAGCTACGGTGTTTGCCGCCAATGTATTTCTTGTAAAGTGTATAAAAACGAATATGGAAGCTGGACAAAAAAGATGCCAAAAACTAACGACTCTCATGTGGTATCAGACAGAAAGGAGGAACTTAAAACGTGGACGTTATCAGCAATACTGTCTGATTCCAATCAATACAAGTCATCAGAATCAGGTAATACACCAACTTATATTCTTGTCTTCATGAAAGATAGGAATCTATGTGTGTTAAACATGCATGAATATTCATTAAAACATGTGAACAAAAACGGCAAAATAAATAAATATAAATATATACTGTGTGTATATATATATATATATATATATATATATATATGTATATATATATATATATATATAAATATATATGATATGTGTGTATGTATATGTATATATGAAGTAGATCACCTCGACTTGGTCATTTATTAAGTAATTGATTAACGTTGAAAAACTTATTGGGGTGTTACCATTTAGTGGTCAATTGTACGGAATATGTACTGTACTGTGAAATCTAATAATACGAGTTTCAATCAATCAATCAATGCCTACTGAGCCTATAGTGCTGTTAAGTTATTGTGGCTCAATGTGCCTTAATTTGTTTTATTCTAATGTATTATTATTTAATATATATTATTGTTTTAGTTGCTTAAGAGATATTCCTGGCTCTGAATTTGCTCATTGCTATTTTTTTGTTTTTGTGCATTATTTGTTGCCGTAATAATTAAACAAACAGGTTACTCATCAGTTACTCAGTACTTGAGTAGTTTTTTCACAATAATACTTTTTAGTTTTACTCAAGTAAATATTTGGGTGACTACTCCTTAATTTTACTTGAGTAATAAATCTCTAAAGTAACAGTACTCTTACTTGAGTACAATTTCTGGCTACTCTACCCACCTCTGATGAAATACCACAACACTGGATATTGTTCCGATAAGTTACATTTCATTTAAGAACTTGACTATGACGTTCGCATTTTCCGCGCATGCGTAATAAGTCACGTTGCGCCGGCGGACGGAGGGGGGGGCGCTTAAACGATCATTGTGTGTGTGTGTGTGTGGACAAGGATAAGATTAGGTGAGATTTAACCTGGATAACCTTAGTGTAGAAGGGGCTTGAGTGTCTTAATCAATGTGTGTCCTACTTAATCAAATGGACCATATATAAAACAGAATCAAGTCTTTTTTAGGTCGTGGTGACGAGGACTGTTTGCTTTCTCTGATAGCTGATATATTGATTCCTTGGGGACGAGTAATGGCTGCCGTCTTCGCGGCTGTGCTGCCACACAAGGTCACTTTGTGGCGGCTTCATCTTGTTTCTCATTTGCATGGATTCCACCTGCAGAGGGCGGGTAAGGCAGGGGGGTGGGGGAACACAGCTGGACAAACAGCCGCTCCCCCCCCCCAACAGACAGAATGCAACCATCCGTGTACTGGCTCCCCCCATCCCCACCTGCTAAGGTACAGCAACATTATGGGAATGCTAATTAGCGACAGACAACTCTTTTGCTCAAATGTCTTTTTTTTAATCCTTGAAGTTTCCTGCGAGTCCACAAATCATCTGACGCTTCACGGTGCAGGACCGTGAAGTCGATGCTGCCAAGAAAGACATCCTCAGGCCAGTGTGCCTGAACTCGTGCCAAAAATGATAATCGGCATCCGAGCTCAGGCTAACGAGACCTGGGACCAGACTGCGAGCAGACTTCCCTACCTTCTTGTCGCTCAGGCCGGACACGGTGTCGATGTACTGCTCCTGGATCATGAAGGCCGCCAGGTTGGCGGTGTAGGACGCCAGGAAGATGACGGCGAAGAAGGCCCAGACCAGGACCATGATCTTGCTGGTGGTTCCTTTGGGGTTCTCGATGGGCACCGAGTTGTTGAAGACGATGCCCCACAGCAGCCACACCGACTTCCCGATGGTGAAGGTGGGACCACCGGGATCTGTGGTGAGAGATGCAGGGATGTCGTTCTTGCACTTTTGAAATTTTACCCTCCAGAATAAAAACGCTAAATCGCACAGGTGTCAAACTCAATTTGATGTGGTCTGCCACGTCATTTTATATGGGATGCTACAAATTGTACACATTTTCTACGTGGCCTGCTCGATTATTTTACATGGCCAGTCACTAGAGATTATATTATTATATTATCCGCAACCGCATCACTAAAGTCGTCATCCACCCGCCATCCACCCGAACCAACATTTAATCAGAACCGCAACCGCCGGCCCATTGTTATATTCCCCCTCCTTGTTTACCTGTATCTAATCTTTTTTGTAAGGGGCGCTGGAAGCCGGCAGACCCGTCAGCGATCCTGTTCTGTCTCCCTGTAATGTTTGTCTAAACTTGAATGGGATTGTGCTGAAAATTTTAATTTTCCTGAAGGAACTCTCCTGACGGAATAAATAAAGTACTATCTAATCTAATCTAATCTAATATCCGGAGTCAGTGACCTTTACCACTAAAAGAGCTAGTTTGACCCGTGTCACAAAGTAAAGAAGGCAATGGGAGCCGCTAACGTTCTCAGATAACGAGAAAAAGGGCGTGCTGTGAAGTCATTGCCTTTGAAGCCTTCTACATCATGTGCGAACCGTTTACCAGTCCAGCAACATGTTGTATGCAACTTCCTCAAACACACGTGCAAGATTGAAAGGCATACTGGGCGACACAGTGTACACTGATGGTTGTGATATAAACAATTTTAACACTTTTACTAATATGCGCCACGCTGTGAAGCCACACCAAACAAGAATGACAAACACATTTCGGGAGGACATCCTCACAGTAACACAACATAAACGCAACACAACAAATACCCGGTATCCTTTGCATCCATGACAATTCCTGAATATATTTTACACCCCGGCGCCCCCAACCCCGCCCACCTTACCGACGCACGGGGGGAAGGGGGTTGGCGGGATTTGCTGCTAGCGGGGTGTATAATATAGTCAGGAATTGTCATGGATACAAAGGATTCTGGGTATTTGTTGTGTTGCGTTTATGTTGTGTTACTGTGAGGATGTTCTCCCGAAATGTGTTTGTCATTCTTGTTTGGTGTGGCACCACAGCATCGCGCGTATTAGTAAGAGTGTTAAAATTGTTTATATCACAACCACTAGTGTACTCTGTATCACCCAGTATGCCTTGCAGTTGTGTGCGTGTGTCAGTGGAAGCCACACACAACATGTTGCTGGACTTGCAAGTACATTGTACATGTTGTAGAAGACGTCAAAGGCAAAGGCTTCATAGCACGCCCTAATAATTATTAACTGGGTTACTGCCGGCAGACATTCTTGAGGATGTTTACGTCAACTAATGTCTTCTTTGCTTTGTGACACGGATCCAAAATGGCTCTTTGAACGGTAAAGGTTATCGATCCCTGAACCATGTATATCAAATATTTCTCAATGGTTCAACCGCCACCCAACCGAATCTTTTAAAAATCTATTTATTCGTCATGTCACCCGCCCGACCCGCGGTTTATCCGCGGACTCCGCTGACGAGACCGCAAACCGTGCATCTCTACCAGTCACCCTTTTTTTGTGCTCAGCTACATTATTTTAAGTTGCCTGCCTCATCGTTGATGTTGTATGTCACAATATATTACATGACCTGCAACATCGTTAAAGGCCTACTGAAACCCCCCACTACCGACCACGCAGTCTGATAGTTTATACATCAATGATGAAATATTAACATTGCAACACATGCCAATACGGCCTTTTTAATTTACTAAATTGCAATTTTGAATTTCCCGCAAAGTGTCCTGTTGACGTCTCGGGTTGTAGCGGACATTTTTTCCAGCCCGATCCAAGCTATAAGTAGTCTGCTTTAATCGCATAATTACACAGTATTCTGGACATCTGTGTTGATGAATCTTTTGCAATTTGTTCAATTAATAATGAAGAAGTCAAAGTAGAAAGATGGAGCTGGGAAGCGGTGTATTGCGGCTGCCTTTAGCAACACAAACACAGCCGGTGTTTCCTTCTTTGAAATTCCCGAAAGTGAAGCTTTACTATGGAACAGAGCGGTCAAGCAAACATGGTTCCCGACCACATGTCAACCGGCAGGTTTTGGTGAGAAAATTGTGGTAATAAGTCGGCTCTTACCGTAGTTATGAGCGGAGCTTGCGTCCTCCTGCAGCTGCTGCGGACTATTGAGACACTGGCGGTCACCGCACCCATGGCCACACCCCTCCAACTTTCAGGTACCATCTAATCTCACTAAAACACTAGTAACACAATAAGCAGATAAGGGATTTTCCAGAATTATCCTAGTAAATGTGTCTAATAAAATCTGAATCGCTCCCACTGTTTTTGCCTTTTTTTTCTAGTCCTTCTCTCTCACTATCCTCATCCACGAATCGTTCATCCTCGCTCAAATTAAAGGGTAAATTGTCGCTTTCTCGGTCCGAATCGCTCTAGCTGCTGGTGGCTATGATTGTAAACAATGTGAGGATTTGAGGAGGTCTACAACCAGTGACGTCACGCGCACATCGTCTGCTACTTCCGGTAAAGGCAAGGCTTTTTTATTAGCGACCAAAGATTGCGAACTTTATCGTTGATGTTCTCTACTAAATCCTTTCAGCATAAATATGGCAATATCGCGAAATGATCAAGTATGACACATAGAATGGACCTGCTATCCCCGTTTAAATAAGAAAATCTCATTTCAGTAGGCCTTTAATGTCCCAGCAGGCACAAGACATTAAAACAACGTTGAGGGCTTGTTGAATTAGGTCCTTACGTTGAGCAATTTCCCCTGCCTTCTCCTTTTTATTGTGATGTCTGTTTCCTTCAGCTAATTAGTCCCCAGCGAGGGGCGGACACAAAGGCACACCTGCAACCAATTTCACCTAGAAGTATTTAAGCCAGTCACTGACAGCTTGGTCTTGCCGGTTATTGTCTCCTGAACCTCCCACGTGCATGCGCCTGCTTCACTTCGTCAGTCCTGATATGTGGTCTCTCCTTATTCCTGTAATCCCTCACCTCTTTGTGTTTGTTCCCTAGCCTTCATGAGGCAACCAGGATTCTGTGTTGGACTTTATGTTGTGCTCTGTGCGCCCTGGCCCTTTTCCCTGCCGACCACTGAGGAACCTTGTTTTTGTATTCATGGTGTGCACTTCTGCCCCATAACCTTTTGTTACACTTTTTGGACTCATTACATTTTTTTTCACTTTTCATAAATTGAACGTTGCCTCCCGTCCCTTCATCCTGGGGTCACCTCCTTGATCAATTCCTAACAAACTTAACTTTGAAACAACATACATTTTGATGACGTTAAATCAATGTTGGGTTCTGACGTTGATTTGACCATTGAAATGTGATCGTTTTCCCAACCAATATTCTGCAACACAAATACAACGTTGAAAAAACATGCTTTTTGACGACGTTTGTTCAATGTAAGGTTGTAACGTTGATTTGACCGTTGAAATTTGGTCATTTCCCAACCAATATTGTACAACGCTGAAACAAAATGCTTTTTGAAGTCGTTTATTCAATGTCCGGTTGTGACGTTGATTTGACCATTGAAATTTGGTCATTTCCCAACCAACAACGTGGATCCAACATTAGACACCAACCTTGTCTCAATTTACAAATACAACTATTATGCAAGGTTGTTTCAAAGTAAATTTTAAAGGACATGTACGTATAATCAACGTTGTATCAATGTCTTGTTTCAGCTGTGGTGGTCTGCCACGTTATTTTACGTGTCCCACCACGTCAAATTTATTTTGCCCGCCATATCATTTAATTTGGCCTGACGTGTCATTTTATGTGGGACACTACATTATTTTATGTGGCCTGCCAAATAATTTTATGTGGCCTGTCACATTATTTATGTGGTTCGCTTCATTATTTTAAGTGGTCTGCCACATCTATAATGTCCCAGCAGGCACAAGACATTAAAACAACGTTGAGAACTTTTTGAATTAGGTCCTCACATTGAGCAACTCAAACCTAGCGTTGAAACATGTTTTTTGTGAACGTTTAATCAATGTTGGGCTCTGACATTGATTTGACCTTTGAAATTTGGTAATTTCCCAATCAACAAGGTGGATGAAGGGTTAGACACCAACTATTTTGCAAGGTTGTTTCAAGGTCAGTTTTAAAGGACTTGTATGTATAATCAACGTTGTATCAATGTCTGCTGGGGTGGTCTGTCACATTATTTTATGTGGCCCGCCACGTCAAATTTATTTTGCCCGTCATAAAATGTTATTTGGCCTAACATATCATTTTATGTGTGACACTACATTATTTCATGTGACCCGCAACATTTTTTATGTGACCTGTCACATTATTCATTATTTTAAGTGGCCTGCCACGTCGATAATGTCCCAGCAAGCACAGGACATTGAAACAACGTTGAGAATTAGGTCCTGACGATGAGCAACTCAAATTTGAATCAACATGCTTTTTGATGACGTTTAATCAATGTTGATTTGAACATTGAATTATGGTCATTTTCCAACCAATACTCAACAACACAAATACAACGTTGAAACAACATGCTTTTTGACGTTTGATCATTGTTGGGTTCTGACGTTGATTTGACCTTTGAATTTTGGTCATTTCCCAACCAACAACGTGGATCCAAGGTTAGACATCAACGTTGTCTCATTTAACAAATACAACTAATTTGCAACGTTGTTTCAAAATCAGTTTTGAAGGTCCATCCATCCATCCATTTTCTACCGCTTATTCCCTTTCGGGGTCGCGGGGGGCGCTGGCGCCTATCTCAGCCATGTATATATAATCAACGTTGTATCAATGTCTTGTGCCAGCTGGGGTGGTCCGCCACTTTAATTTCTGTGGCCCACCACTTCATTGCATGGGGAAGGTCTCGTCATTTTAGGTGTTCCGCCACTCATTTTATATGGCCTGCCACATTATTTTTGTGGCCCTGTCCCGTCATTAAATTTGGCCCGCCATTTCATTTAATGTGGTTCACCACATCATTTATGTGGCCTGCCGTTTCGCTTATGTGGCCCCTGCCATAGCATTAAATTTGTCATTTGACGTGGCCCGCCATGTTATTTTATGTAGCATGCCACATCATGTATGTGGCCTGCCATGTCGCTTATGTGGTTTACCACATTATTTTATGTGGTTTGCCGTAATATATCTGTGGCCTGCCACCTTAGTCAGGTGGCCTGCCACATCGTGTATGTGGTTTGCCACATTATTTATGTGGTTTGCAGACTATGTCAAAACTTAAAGTTAGCTTTGTGTTATAAGTGACAAATTGTATTATCGAAAGTTATTTTTATCAACATTTCCACTTTTTCTCATTACATTATGGCTTTTTGCTCTTTTTTCTTACATTTGTTCTGTTGTTTTTTTCCTCTTCTCTTTTCTAAAGTAAATATGAACAGCAGATATGATTATCTACAACAGTGGTTCTCAACCTTTTTTCAGTGATGTACCCCCTGTGAACATTTTTTAAATTCAACTACCCCCTAATCAGAGCAAAGCATTTCTGGTTGAAAAAAAGAGATAAAGAAGTAAAATACAGCACTATGTCATCAGTTTCTGATTTATTAAATTGTATAACAGTGCAAAATATTGTTCATTTGTAGTGGTCTTTTTTTAACTATTTGGAAAAAAAGATATATAAATAACTAAAAAAACTTGTTGAAAAATAAACAAGTGATTCAATTATAAATAAAGATTCCTACACATAGAAGTAATCATCAACTTAAAGTTCCCTCTTTGGCGATTGTAATAGAGATCCATCTGGATTCATGAACTTAATTCTAAACATTTCTTTACAAAAAAAATATTTATGGAATCTGTCCACAAAAAATCTAGCTGTCAACACTGAATATTGCATTGTTGCATTTCTTTACACAGTTTATGAACTTACATTCCTGTATTGTTGAAGTATCATTCAATAAATATATTTATAAAGGGTTTCTGAATTGTTGCTGTTTTTAGAAAAGTTTTAAAAATCTCATGTACCCCTTGGCATACCTTCAAGTACCCCCAGGGGTACGCGTACCCCCATTTGAAAACCACTGATCTACAATATGATTTGTTTGAGTGGCAAAACATTTTTTTTAATTTTCTTTTTAAATTGATTTTTATATGTTTAGATTTGACTAAGAACCCCACAAATAATTTGAAAATAAATTGTGTATATATATATATATATATAAATATGTATGTATAAATATATACACACATAATATATAAGTTATATATATATATATATATATATATGTATATATATATATATATATATATACATATATGTATGTATAAATATATACACACATAATATATATATATATATATATATATATATATATATAAATATGTATGTATAAATATAAATATATACACACATAATATATAAGTATGTATGTATATATATATATATATATATATATATATATATATATATATAAAAACTTTCCTCCAGAAGGTCTTATCTTTGTCCATGTGGTGTCAGATGAAATAAAAATTGAGCTGTTTGGCCACAATACCCAGCAATATGTTTGGAGGAGAAAAGGTGAGGCTTTTAATCCGAGGAACACCACCCTACCGCCAAGCATGGTGGTGGTAGTATAATACTCTGGGCCTGTTTTGCTGCCAATGGAACTGGCGCTTGACAGACAGTAAATGGGACAATGAAAAAGGAGGATTACCTCCAAATTCTTCAGGACAACTTAATATCCTCAGCCCGGAGGTTGGGGCTTGGGTGCATTTGAGTGTTCCAACAGGACAGTGACCCCAAAAACACATCAAAAGTGGTAAAGGCATGGTTGAATCAGGCTAGAATGAAGGTTTCAGAATGGCCTTCCCAAAGGCCTGACTTAAACGTGTGGACAATGCTGAAGAAACCAACAAATTTAGTTGAACTGCACCAATTTTGTCAAGAGGAGTGGTCAAAAATTCAACCAGAAGCTTGCCAGAAGCTTGTGGGTGGCTACCAAAAGCGCTTTATTGCAGTGAAACTTGCCAATGGACATGTAACCACATATTAACATTGCTGTATGTATACTTTTGACCAAGCAGATTTTGTCACATTTTCAGTAAACCCAAAATAAATTCATAAAAGAACCAAACTTCATGAATGTTTTTTGTGAACAATAAGTATGTGCTCCAATCACTCTATCACAAACAAATAAGAGTTGTAGAAATTATTGGAAACTCAAGACAGCCATGACATTATGTTCTTTAAAAGTATATGTAAAATTTGACCATGACTGCATATACATACTGTATATGCATAAATGTATACAGTATATGTGTGTACTTATATATTTGTTGGAATATAAAACATGTTTTATATCCTAGTTTCTTCAAAATAGCCACACTTTGCTCTGATTACTCTTTCGCACACTCTTGGCATTCTCTCGATGAGCTTCAAGAGGTAGTCCCCTGAAATGGATTTCACTTCACAGGTGTGCTTGAAGCTCATCGAGAGAATGTCAATAGTGTGCAAAGCAGTAATCAGAGCAAAGGGTGGCTATTTTGAAGAAACCAGAATATAAAACATGTTTTCAGTTTTTTCACCTTTTTTTGTTAAGTATATAACTCCACATGTTCATTCATAGCTTTGATGCCTTCAGTGACAATCTACAATGTAAATAGTCATGAAAATAAAGAAAACCCATTGAATGAGGAGGTGTGTCCAAACTGTTGGCCTGTACTGTATATATACATATACTGTACATATACATAAAGTATGTATATGTATATATGTTTTTTCAGCACTTTTTTTTACAAAATAAAACAATATCAAAATGGACCCCGTATACATTGATAACGCATTCAATGCAGACTAACATGATTTGTTCCTCTTTTTAATTTTGTATCGTTTGAAGATGCTCCACCAAGAGCAGCAACACTTGTAATGCACTTTTAATTTTTATCTGACTCATTAGCTATATTTGTACAAAGTATCAATATCAGATCAGTATCCCCAGTACAAGCCCGAATTTCACTCAGTATCAGATCGGAAAGAAAATCGGTGGTATTGCACATCACCTGAAAAAAAGAGGACGTGCTCACCTTTAGCGGTGACCAGGCTGCGGTTGTATCCCACAGGACTGCAGTATTCAAAGACAAAGACGGTGATGGCCACCACGGTGAGACACATGACGAACATCATCACCCAAACCGCTGGGCTGTACGGCTCTGCAAGCACACACAGGACACACACCACATTACTTTATTCATATTGCACATTTATAAAAACAATTAAGGTTTCACAGAATGCTGGACAATAGGGAAAGTACACTTTTAAAAGCAGGATCAAACTAAGGACAGTTTACTGTAAGAAACAATAAACAGAAAAAAAAAGAGTAAGATTGGTTGGTTGAAATGTATTTTGAACTTGTATATGTCATGTCTTTGTGATCATGTTTTGTTTAGTTGTGTTAGATTACTTCAAGACTCCATTAGTTCCTGTTTTTTCACTCCATTGTTTTGTTTCCATGCCTACCAATCAGTTCACCTGTCCTCACGACTCACGCACCTGATTCATTTGAACTCACGCACCTGTTTTCAAGCACCACAGCACTATTTGAGCCTGTAGTTGCCAGGCAGTCATTCTGGCGACATCACCTTCCACTCATCCTCTACACACACTTACTCCACGCTGATAATGCATGCACTTTTCTCGTTCCCCGTAAGTTTTGTTATTCATGCCATAGTTTGCAAGTTTTATTTTATGGCCATAGTTTATATTGTAGTAATAGTTTTGTTTCATAGCCTAGTTTTTGCACCTCCTCTGAGAGCGCCTTTATTTGTACCTTTTTTTGAGTTAATAATTAGAAAGTTGTCCATACCTTCACGCCATGTCCGTTCCAATCGCTTTGCACCACGGGAAAACGAACCATACCAAAGTCCACGTCTTGACAGTATACAGTATTCATAAGATACATCACATGTTTTACATGTTTTCTTTACTGCATGTCCAAAAAGTAGTAGCAAGATTTATTTGATCCTCCCCCTTTTTCACTTAATAGCAACTAACACATACTTCCTGTTGTCAATTTGTAGACAATTTATCTCACTGTGTTCTAAATGCATCAGTTCTTCTCATAAGTAGTTAAATCACTTGTGATTCACTCAATGAGATGGATAATATTTCATTTCAAATAATTCATGATGTTTGCCATAATTCTTCTTCTTTCTTTCCTTCTTTAGTTTATTTGGAACATGAACACATTTACAGTATAAACGTCACACAATTTCATATCATTTCACTTTACATCATGTCCGAAAAGGAGTAGGAAGAAGCAAAGCTTATTTAATCCTACCCCTTTAACGTTTACAAATATATACATCATTTACTGACCTTTTTATTATAGAATGACATCTGTGAATTAGTATATACAACAGTTTTGTAATATGTAATTAATTCATTCAGTCATTATTAACATAGTCAGATGAAGAATGCCTTATTTTCAATAAGGTTAAAAGTAATTCTCATAATTCTTCTTCTTTGTACTTTGTAAGCACTATTAATTTGAACAACCTCTTAAACTGGATCATATCAGTACAATGTTTAACTTCATTACTTAATCCATTCCGTAATTTAAATCCACATACCGATATGGTAAAGCAGTGGTTCTCAAATGGGGGTATGCGTACCCCTGGGGGTACTCGAAGGTATGCCAAGGGGTACGTGAGATTTTTTTTTTAAATATTCTAAAAATAGCAACAATATAAAAATCCTTTATAAATATATTTATTGAATAATATTTCAACAAAATATGAGTGTAAGATCATAAACTGTGAAAAGAAATGCAACAGTGCAATATTCAGTGTTGACAACTAGATTTTTGTGTGGACATGTTCCATAAATATTGATGTTAAAGATTTCTTTTTTTGTGAAGAAATGTTTAGAATTAAGTTCATGAATCCATCAATCCCCAAAGAGGACACTTAAAGTTTCTATGTGTAGAAATTTTTATTTATAGTTGAATTACTTGTTTATTTTTCAACAAGTTTTTAGTTATTTTTACATATTTTTTTCCAAATAGTTCAAGAAAGACCACTACAAATGAGTAATATTTTGCACTGTTGTACAATTTAATAAATCAGAAACTGATTTATCTCTTTTTTTTCAACCAAAAATGCTTTGCTCTGATTAGGGGGTACTTGAATTACAAAAATGTTAATTCGGGTACATCACTGAAAAAAGGTTGAGAACCACTGTGCTAAAGGTTCTAAGTCAGGGGTGTCAGAAACGCGACCCGCTGGCCAAATGCGGCCCGCGAGACGGTATTTTGGAGCCCCCACCTTAGTATAAAAGTTTAATGTTAGTGCGGCCCTTAAGTTTAATATGAATGTTGCTTGATAGTGTTGTGATATTTGGGTCTAAAATGGCTCTTTCAACGTTCTGGGTTGCCTACCCCTGCGTTAGTGGAAAAGCAGCAAAGGAGTGAAAGTGCATCCAGTGGCCCCCAGGTATATTGAGTTTGAGACCCCCTGGTTTAAAGGGGTGAACGACTTAGTGTAGACATGGCCTTAATGTGTGTGCCGTATCAAACATGTAAAATAAACTAAATGGGTTAATAGATAATGCATGAAAATATTGTGATAATATGGTAACACATTATGACTTGTTGAAGTGGAACTGCACTTTTTTTTAGAATTTTGCCTATGGAATAGAATAGAATGCCTTTTATTGTCACTATACACAGGTACAATGAGTGAAGTGAAGTGTGAAGTGAATTATATTTATATAGCGCTTTTTCTCTAGTGACTCATTGCGCTTTACATAGTGAAACCCAATATCTAATTTTTACATTCAAACCAGCGTGAGTAGCACTGGGAGCAGGTGGGTAAAGTGTCTTGCCCAAGGACACAACGGCAGTGACTAGGATGGCGGAAGCGGCGATTGAACCTGCAACCCTCAAGTTGCTGGCACGGCCGCTCTACCAACCGAGCTATACCGCCCCCAGTATCAACTCCAGTATCAGTGTGACAGTCTACAAAATATGCAAAACATAGGAAGAAAAGAAAAAGAAAAATAGTGCAAAAGGAGTTAAGGTGCACAGTCCAGTTCTGAGAACGATTTATGTTCACTGTTATTTACAGGAAATACATTTTATACTGTATATATATATAGACAGAAGCATTAAGATTGTGGGTTGAAAGTAAAAATTCCACACAGCGAGGTGCTAAACTATAAAGTCAGTGCCTATGAGAGTTCACCGTGGGTATGGCTTTAGGGAAAAACTGGACTGAGTCTGTTTGTCTTAGACCTGATGACCCTGTAGCGCCTTCCTGGGAGCATCAGTCAAACCGGTCAAAGCCAGGGTAAGAGCTGTCCTTGATAATGTTCATACCTCCGCTGAGGCAGTGGGAGGTGTAAATGTCTGTCAGGGAGGAGGTCTACCATTCACAACCTTTATGCAAGACAAGAACATATGTTTTTCCTTTTTTATGCATTCTAATTAGTAAATAAACGCTAGCAAAAGTCAGCTAACAATGGAGCTAACTGGAGTTGCTCTATTCCGCAGATAAATTGCTCTAAAAACATCCAAACAAAGTGTTTTATACAAATGTGCTAACATTCATAATAACATGTAATATTTATGTAATTTGCTAAATTTAAGCATATAGCACCATATTGATTTTACAGAAGCATCACAACGTTTGCTTTTCCATTCAACAACAACACTACTATTCATGCAGACTTAATGAGAGATAATGACTAAGTTTGGACAAATGATGATCCAGAAACTTATATTTTTTAGCCTGAACTTAAGGAGAATGAGAATTTGTGTGCTAAACAGAGCCAGCTTCAGTGAAACCCTAAACATCATGTACTATTATTGCTTACTTACTGTACAATGTCTGCTCTCTTTGGAATGTTTATATCATTCCGTTTAGATGAAGATTTAATCATAATCTTCACGAACATACGAAAAAAAGGTGGCTAAAGACAATTTTTTTTTTTAGTTTCTTTTTCGCCTCTCCGGATATAGGTAGGATGTCAAAGTTGACCAACTGCTCGATTTATGTCCACAACCTTCCACTATCCAGGTGAAAGCATGATTTATGGTTTCAAATTAACTTTCACCAACTTTTTGAGATCACGGCGCTGCAAAAAATAGTTTTTCTGTGTTATAATAATCCATCCATCCATTTTCTACCCGCTTATTACCTGTGGGGTGGCGGGGGCGCTGGTGCCTATCTCAGCTACAATCGGGCGGAAGGCGTTTTACACCCTGGACAAGTCGCCACCTCATCGCAGGTGTTATAATAACAATACTGGTATTACTTGGTTGATATTCAGGACATGTATATTAAGTATTGTTGACGGTTTTTGGATGTTTTTTTTTTAGAATGCTTAATGGGCGCAATAGTGTACCCTCATTAGCTGCAGTGTTAGCCACCTCGTCTTTGCCTTTTATCACAAGTTAGGATGCATTAAAAAAAGAAAAACATAAGTGTTCTTGTCATACATAGGGATTGGGAATCATATTTATTGGTCAAGTATGTTTAACACACAAGGAATTTGACCGGATGGACTGTGCTTTCTTTGTTTAATGCAAGAGACATTGAAAAAAACCCAAAAAGTGCAGTCACCCTTTAAAGTTAAAGTTAAAGGGGAACATTATCACCAGACCTATGTAAGCGTCAATATATACCTTGATGTTGCAGAAAAAAGACCATATATTTTTTTTAACCGATTTCCGAACTCTAAATGGGTGAATTTTGGCGAATTAAACACCTTTCTGTTTATCGGTCTTGTAGCGATGACGTCAGAACATGACGTCACCGAGGTAATACAGCCGCCATTTTCACATTACAAACACGGGGTCTCAGCTCTGTTATTTTCCGTCTGAATCCGAGCTAATGTTGATATATCTTGCTGTGGTATTCCCCATTGTTTGTTTACATTGGCAGCACTGTATGACGTCACAGGGAAATGGACAGTCGCATTGCAAATAGCGAAAATCAAGCACTTTAAAGCTTTTTTTAGGGATATTCCGGGAAATGTAAAATTTGGAAAAAAAATTCGAAAAATTAAACAAGCCACTGGGAATTGATTTTTATTGTTTTTAACCCTTTTAAAATTGTGATAATGTTCCCCTTTAAAGTGGTTTAGAGCAGTGGTTCTCAACCTTTTTTCGGTGATGTACCCCCTGTGAAAATGTTTTTGATTCAAGTACTCCCTAATCAGAGCAAAGCATTTTTGGTTGAAAAAAAGAGATAAAGAAGTAAAATACAGCACTATGTCATCGGTTTCTGATTTATTAAATTGTATAACAGTGCAAAATATTGCTCATTTGTAGTGATTTTTCTTGAACTATTTGGAAAAAAAGATATAGAAAATAACTAAAAACTTGTTGAAAATTATACAAGTGATTCAATTATAAATACACATTTATACACATAGTGGCCTCTTTGGAGATTGTAATAGCGATCCATCTGGATTCATGAACTTAATTCTAAACATTTCTTCACAGAAAAAGAAATCTTTAACATAAATATTTATGGAACATGTCCACAAAAAATGTAGTTGTCAACACTGAATATTGCATTGTTGCATTTCTTTTCACAGTTTATGAACTTACATTCATATTTTGTTGAAGTATTATTCAATAAATATATTTATAAAGGATTTTTGAATTGTTGCTATTTTTAGAATATTTAATACAAATCTCACGTACCCCTTGGCATACCTTCAAGTACCCCCAGGGGTACGCGTACCTTCATTTGAGTACCACTGGTTTAGAGAAAATAAAGACAAGAATAAACATTCAAAGCGAAAGCGCATCGCTCACCTAAAAAGGCAGAAGGCGAGACAGTTCCGTTACTCCTCGCCACCATCACGCTGATGCCCGTCTCCACAAATGGCACAGAGAAGTCGATAATTTCGGAGCGTTCTTCGTTGATGGTCAGCGAGCCGATGGCCATGTCCGCACGCTTGTAGAAAACCTGTAGCAGCACAGAATGTGTTTTTAATTAACAATGTAGTCCCTTAAGGCGTGTTGATCTCTTGTGGTTGGCGGTCCGTCCTGTTGAGCGCAACTCTGCCTTTTAACCTCTCCATTGTAAAGCTTCCTTTAATCCATAATCCATGACAATGTTTTACACGAACTAGTAGAAGGTGGCTTTGTCCCTGTTACATAAAGCTGGCCAAATGTTACTCACAGGAAGTAGAACTAATCGCTGAAGAAGGTCACTCTCGGTTTAAATCATTCTTTGCTTTTGGGGGGGAAAAAAGTCTTACCTCTCCAATCATCCCGTTCCAAATTCCGCGGACCAGTTTGCCGTGTTTACCGTTGGTGACCAGGTAGAGGTCGTAGGAAAACTTGATGTTGCGGGACAACTTCTTGAGGATGTCGATGCAAAATCCTTTGCAGCACAGCTTGGTGTAAGGTTCGGTGTGGCCCACGATGCTGGAAAACGCAGAGTCAAAGGTGTCATTTGGAGGTTCGCCTGATTGCTTCCCGGCTCACTTCTGACAAATGAGGCTTGTCGGTGCAAGCGGGAAAAGTCTTTAATTACTTTTTCCAATCGATTCATGGAATGGATCCAGCACAAGTTATTAACAAATAAAGGTAGGCCGCGTAGTTGTAATGTGCTTGGTAACCATATTCATAACTTTGTCCTAGTAAGATACAACACAATAAACCCGTCCTACTCACATAGTAGGGCGGGTTCCCCTTGGGGGGGCGCAGTGCGATGACCGTGGGGGCACATGCTATTTTTTGCCGTACCAGAATATGACGAAGCGTATGTAGCAGGGGCGTCGCCAGTCCTCCTCCAACTTGTTAGTCGGTTTGCCTTTTGCTCAAATACTCACTAATAGTCACTAGAAAAATGGCTAAAAATATCTGGTTTTGTTGCCACAATTTGATTTTTTTTCTCCCTAAACTTTTTTTTTTTCATGCACACATCTGACTGCGACTCACTGAAAATGACACACAATACACTTTACGACCCAGCAGTTGGGAACCACTGGTCAACTGTATAACAGTTACTGTAATATTTCCATGTCTGTCCAGAGTGATTGACCACTTTGCAAAAATGAAAACGAGACATCACAGTTTACTTCTCAGAAAATGATTCCCTGAACAGACACACAACAGTTGTTCATTTATTTTACTACTGTGGCTTTATTGTTTTGTGTATATTGTATAGTTTTGTGTATCTGAAATAGGATTAGCCACATTGCCATAAATGGAAATTAAATAATATAAAAGAACCCAGAGATGTAGAGGTGCTTTATTTTTTGTTTTACTTTTGTAGATGTTAAATTTGCAGATGATTACTGCAATATATATTTCAAAAAGATCCATTGCTTTTCCTTTTTGCTTTTACCAGTAGCAGTTTAGAAGTCTGGAGTAAAAAAGTGCACAAGTAGGTCAAATGCATTAGTTAATTTCAGGTGGTTAATCATCCTCGCTAAAATTAATGGGGAAATTGTCGCTTTCTCGGTCTGAATTGCTCTTACTGCTGGTGCCTCACATTATAAACAATGTGAGGATGTGAGGAGCCCTCACACCGGTGACGTCACACGCACATACTTCCTGTACAGGCAAGGCTTTTTTATTAGCGACCAAAAGTTGCGAACTTTATCGTCGATGTTCTCTACTAAATCCTTTCAGCAAAAATACTGCAATATCGCGAAATGATCAAGTATGACACATAGAATGGACCTGCTATCCCCGTTTGAATAAGAAAATCTCATTTCAGTAGGCCTTTAAATGGGTCAATGAAAAAGGAGTACTTTATCTGACAAAAAAACAGGAATTGCACACTCCCTGACTTTGTCTTAGAAAAGGTGTTTTCTACGCTGATTGTTTTGAAAGGCAAAATTACATATTGTTTGCATATATAACAAATGTGCTAGCGATATAAGTGATATAATATAAAAAAAATTAGGGGTGGGCAAATTAATGCGTTAATTACACGTTACTCATCAATCTATTAACGCCGACAATTATTTTATCGCACATTTGTGTATGTTGTTTACATGCTTTTATTTTGTTAACGCCTTTTCTTAAAAAGATGGCGTCGCCCGGATGGGCTTCAGCCTCGAGGGGCTCTCGGTAAAGATGGAACATTTGGCAAAAATACCGGACAATTCTCCAAATTTCATGGCTGGCTTACAGCGTGGTCACTCCGGGATCACTTACGACCGCCAGACAATTCTGAATGTGGATAGATTGGGCCATTTTGGACTGAATGACGCGTGCTTGCTAGACCGGCTAGCTAGCATGGGAATACTTTGCCGGCTACATCCAGCGGCCTGTGAAGCAGCGGAGTATGTTTGTTGTCTGTCTATTTATCAATAATGCAGACGAGGAGTGTTGGCTCAGTTCTTAACGTTTGCTTTCAGAGCGTGCATATCACAACATACAAGATGCCGTCATGGTGACACAACCTATACCGGGCTACCGCGCATGCTCGTCACTCCTGTTGCATGCTGGGTAGGGTAGTTCTTTTTTTCCCTGGCTCATAACATCACAATACAGTACCATGTATATGCGTTCAGTTTACCAAAGCACCAAGCAAACAATCGGAAAATTCCCATCATATCAATTCCTAGATATGGTCATAATTATTCTAAGTGCACTACGCAGAATAAACACAACATTATTAATATTGCTACAACGGACAATTTGATCAGAAATTCCCTAAAACAGCCCACTACCTATAATATAGGTTTTTTAAACATAAGATCCCTGATAAAAAAAATGTTTCTGCTGTTACCTCAGAAGTTGCCTGTTCAGATGTTATGATTGTGGCTCAGAGATTTGTATGTAGATTGTATTTATTTTCCATAACAAACAGGATAACTTAAATACCCTGGCAGTGGTAGTAATAAGCTTAAATGTTTATATTTACATTTTTTTAGTTGATTTTCATAAAATATGCTATTTAACTGCTACTGTTTAACAAGGACTGATTTAAATTGTGTTCGCACAACAAATGTTTTGGCGCTTTTGTTCATGTGGAAGAATATTCCAATAAAGGTGCACTACACACTACTTTTGAATTCATTATTGGGCTTTGCGTATACAATGCAGTTAATCGCGATTAATCTGAGAAATAGTGCGATTAACTTCGATTAAAATTTGTAATCGTTGCCCAGCCCTAAAAAAAATACAAATCTTAATACTAATTACAAATAACACAGGTTTTTTTTAAATGTATTTTTTAAAGTGTTTTTAAAAAATACATATGCACCATCACTGACTATGCAAAATTATATGATAATGTCATATTGACAAAGCCCCATCACATCCCTCGCCACGCTCCTACCACCACAAGTGTATTGACAGTCTGTGGGAAACATCCTACTTGCATATTGTTATCCATCAAACCCCTTTAACAAGAACATAAATAAGCTCAAACATAGTTGACTCATTGACTCAGCATTGTTCCGACACAGCATTCAAGGTGTGAAGGCAGAAATGATCATGTAACCAAGTACAGTATTGATCTTTACATTTGTACTTTGTCGAGAAAAAACAGTACCCGACTTTGTCCTTAGAAAAGGTGTTTTGTATGCTGACTGTTTTGAAAGGCAATATTCCATATTGTTTGCATATGCGACGTGTCCTCGCTCTTCAAACATGGACGCTTGGCCGACGGCCCAAAACTCCAGGCGCCCGCTTAGCGCCAGCCCTTGAAAGCTAAGTCAGCTGTCACTGTTCCGAGTGTCCTCTTGTGAAGGCAAACCTGCAGATTGCTCCACTGACTTGTCTGACATGATGCTTGACATGCTACCTTTTTAAACTAACTCATCGTCTTCCATAACAGTACAGGAATGTAATTTGTCTCCTTTCTCTCTGGTAGTTTGTACTCTGTAGCCGTCATTAAAGGATAACGACCCCTCCGCCCCGCCGGATAATGAACACAATATCAATCTCTAAGTGCTGACAATTTATGTTCTTAATTGTCCCGTGCCATAAATAGCTCATGGTGCTTGGTAAGGCAGCAACAACTAATTGATTCAATCGATTATAAAAATAGTTGCCGATTAATTAAGTCATCGATTCGTTGGATCTATGCTATGCGCATGCGCTGCTGCTACGTCTCATAAGGTGGCAGTAAGCCAGCCAATGATGTGTCATGTGCAGCTCATGTGACCACGCCGTATCCTTTGCCTGGAAACATTCGAAAAATGGCGTAGGAAAGCAGTACCGATAGTTCAGCGGAGAAACATCTTGAGGTCAATGCTTCAATGGAGAAAAGTGTACGACCCAAGTCGTCCAAAGTGTGAGAACACTTTACTTTAAAGACTTCGAAGAAGACCGTTTCCTGCAAAATGTGCAGCATGGACCTCGCGTGGCACGAAAGGACAACATTGCTTCGAGAGCACCTGAAGAGGAGACATTGAGCCATGGATGAAGGGAAGAACTCACGGTACGTAACTTTAAGTCCAGAGTCCGGATAAATTGATCCGTTGTGTCCGTCTTTGTGTGTTTTTAATCTTTTGTTAACAAGGAGATTTTTTTTAAGGCAGCGCTGCAGCAACTGTTGTGTATTAACTTACAGACTGTTAGGAATGTTTTGGAGAGTGCGACGACTTCATTTTCTGTGTTGTTATGAGTGTCAACAGGCATTCATGAGTTGAGCACGGCAGCTCTTTTTTCTGAGTAACGTTAGCGCTATCCCTTTCTTGCAACGTGGGGCTAATAATGTGTCTGCGGCAGATTTGAGAGAGAAAACGCACGGTTACCAATTTCGAAATAAACATAACGGACAGAAATATCTCAGGTTGGTTTCATAATGGATCAATGTAGCCAGGCCCAATAAAGCTATATAAATCTATTTAGACTTGAGTGACGCTTTAGTATAACTAAATATTATGAAGGTGCTGGAATATTTCATACTATTATTCACGGGCAGCCTAAAATGAATCCTTTATTATTCACAACAGAAACGTGTACAATATCTGACCCAGTTCTGATCTGATGAGTTACATTTGTGTGTTATTATTGGTGTATGCTGCAACCTCAATGTCCATTTATTTAATTTAGCAGTTTATAATACAAAAATAATACAACAATCCAACATTCAGTGTTGACAACTAGACTTTTTATGGACATGTTCCATAAATATTGATTTTAAAGATTCATTTATGTGAAGAAATGTTTAGAATTAAGTTCATGAATCCAAATGGATCTCTATTACAATCCCCAAAGAGGGAACTTTAAGTTGATGATTACTTCTATGTGTAGAAATCTTAATTTATAATTGAATCACTTGTTTATTTTTCAACAAGTTTTTTAGTTATTTTTATACCTTTTTTTCCAAAAGAGTTCAAGAAAGACCACGACAAATGAGCAATATTTTGCACTGTTATACAATTTAATAAATCAGAAACTGATGACGTAGTGCTGTATTTTACTTCTTTATCTCTCTTTTTTTCCAACCAAAAATGCTTTGCCCTGATTAGGGGGTACTTGAATTAAAAACATGTTCACAGGGGGTACAACACTGAAAAAAGGTTTAGAACCACTGTTGTAGAGGACGTTAAAGGCAGTGCAGTCATGGCAGCCCTTAGTAATGTCGGCCGGGTGAAAATTGGGAAAAATTCAGGAGAATGGTTGCACCGGTAGATTGTCAGGAGGTGCACTGAAATTCAGGAGTCTCCCGGAAAAATCGTGAAGGTTGGAAAGTATGTTGCTAGGGCGAGAAAGCCATTCATAGAAGGTGAATTCATTAAAAAATGCATGTTAGATTTTTTTAAGAAATCTTTTCTTGCGACCCAGCCTCACCCAGTTTCTGCATCGAGTGGCCCCAGGTAAATTGAGTTTGAGACCCCTGCACTAGAGGAAAGACATTCAGCATCCAACATTGCACAGGGGTTGGAATAAGTATTAGCCAAGTTAGAAATTCCCCCGGGGAAAATTATTGCTATTGTGCAGGACAATGGTGCACTTTATAAAAAAACATTTTTATAACATTAGCCTTATTTTATTTGGCAAGTTTAAAGAACATGGTGCCAGTATGCGTTTTTTTCCCCCCAATAAAATACTGGAAAGGATAGAAATGTAGTTTGTCTCTTTTATCAGATTATTAATCGATTAATCGAAGTAATAATTGACAGTATAATCAATTGTCGAATTAGTTGTTAGTTGCAGCCCTAGTGCTTGCTTATTTATTTTACTGATTGGGTCACTGTTTGATCCCCGGATGCCGACCAAGTGGCCAAATGAGTCTTTTGGCTATGTGAGAGATCTGATGCCATGCTCGTGCTAATGGCACGGGAGGACCCTTTTCATCCCACATTTATTGGCACTTTCAAGTATGATAAGAAATCATTTAAGATGGACATGTTAACGAGCCAGGACACTCATGAGATTACACACAAGCAATGGTCTCGGTTGGATTCTTTATTTTAGAGCCTTGTAAATCGCAAACAGTTTGTCATCACAACCTCCCTGCCAGTTTGAGGATGTTTGTGCTCGGTTTCAGCATGTTCCCAATTTGTTTTACTTCCTGTAACCCTTAAGACATGTATTCCCCATGGTTCAGCTTGTTTGAGCAGAGGCATTGGTTCAAGTTTCATGTTTGCCTCAACACCCGGCCACAAGAGATCAGTGCCGGTCCCAAGCCCGGATAAATTAGAGTCATGCCTCAGGAAGGGCATCCGGCGTAACAGCTGAGCCATACTAATCATGCGAGTTTAGAAACATGACTTATTTGAGTCTATTTGAACTTCAGTGTAGGTATTGAAACTGTTGAGTTGATTCTAAACATGTTGTTTTTTTTTTTTTGTTTTTTTTTTTGTCCTGTCCAGCTTCTCAGGCAAATCGTATAGTTGATGTAGATGCCCATATCGGCTGTTCAGATTTACTTTACAAAAGAGAAGTGTAAGATACTTCTCTTGTTGTCTTATTTGAATGTGACTTTATTAAATGTATTTATATTATCATTTGGTGCCGCTGGGCCGGAGAAGGAGGGGATAGAAAGAGAAAAAAAGGAAGACAGAGGGGGAAATTGTGGAGATAAGAGGGGGATTAAACAGAGAGACAAAAACAACAACAGCAAATACAACAATAACAACAACAACAATATAACAACACCAGCACATACATAATATGTACAAATATGATCGTAAAAGTGATAGTAAAAAAGCAGTTAGTGAAATAAATAATATAGTAATGACAATGAGCATTTTTACACTAAAACTGGAGCAATACAAATACCAATAGAAAAAGCGCTATTGATCATGAACAAAACCAATAGATTACCTCTATTATCAACAATAAAGTTGTTCAAATGCAATGATACGTATACATAATGATAGCTAGAAAGATAATAAAAAAATAAATAAATAAAAAAAAGAAAAAAACAAAAGAAGAAGGAATACCGAAAGATGAAAGGGAAGAGAGAGGCAACCTATACTAATCCTCTAGATTGTTATAGTAACAATGGTTTAAGCTCTGTCAATATGCCTTGTGTTACCCAGTTTACCCTAGGGCAACAGCATTGATATATGTTTGATGAAACATGATTATGTGCATGAGTGTATGTATGTATATGTACTTGTATATGAACAGAATGTGCATATGAATGTTTGTACAGTAAATGTATATGTACTGTATATGTATGTTTGTTTGTACAGTGAATGTATATGTACAGTATGTTTATGTTTGTTTGTACAGTGAATGTATATGTACAGTATATGTATGTTCGTACCGTGAATGTGCGCGTGGATGGACGGACTTGGAGTATGTAGATAAGTAATGTATTTGTGTATGTATGTGGGAGCGTAGGTACCAATGTATGGACGTTTGTATGTATGAGTGACGGTGTGTGTTGTGTTAGTATATGTGTGTTTGTATGTACAATATATTTGTGTGCGTGGGAGCCAGAGTGCGGACCCAGCCGCCCAGAGAGCCCAACCCAAACAGCAGGTGTGGCGCCCAGGGAACCAGGGACCACCCGCCCCACGCAGCCAGGCCGGAAGAGCCGGCAGCAGGCCGCAGACAGACGCGCCTGGCAGAGGACAGGGCACGAGAGAAGCAACGGACGGCCAGACCCCAAGCCAGCGAGAGAGAACCCCCCACACGGGCAGAAAGACGGGACGCCCCGCCCGGGGGAACCCAGAGACTCCCCGCAGCCGGACGGGAAGACCGCCCCCCCCCCGGTTTAATGAAACCTATGATGCATTTTCTCTTTTCCGACTAAAAAATGTTGCCTGTATTCGTGTCAAACAATATCAATGTGTCAGATCATAAAGTTCATGCATTTAGACTTCCGCCTGCAACCATTTTTGGATGCCTCTCAAATAAGACTGGGTGTTTATATGATTGTGGTACATTTCGAGCATATGTTGATCAAACATGGCGGAATCAGCCATGTTTTGCCAATCAGAGTTGATCTTTTCTCGCTCCACTTCCAGTTGTAAGTGAACAAAGTCATAGACATGAACCATGGAGTCATTGTGGACATATTTATGAAACAGTTTTGTCTTCTTTCATACTGTTTTGGAGCTGTTTTGGAATTTGTCAGCGGATATCTCCATGTATGGTATAAATTTACCCGAAGTGCTTTGCGCAAGTCTGCAATTGTAGTCAGACGTTTTTCTCTATCCTCTTGTTGCAATACTACCCTTCGAGTGCAATACGTCCGACAATGATTGTTATTTATTACTTCGGTACTCTTGTCTTGTTCTGTATATTGTACAGTATTTTGTACTTCCATAGTGTTTTGTATATTGTACAAAATTGCTTATTATTTTTATTGGATAGTAGTCTGTTTATTTCAATTGTTAGTTTTTCCTTTTTACTTCTTATGTCATTTATTTCACCCCATATTTGTTCCCACTACCGCACCTTAAATTGGAGTCTTTAATCTCGTTATATGCAAATGTAATGACAATAAAGTTCATTCTATGCTATTCTATTCTATTCTATTGTGGGGCAAACTGGCTCTTACATGCACATGCATTGTCCGCTGAAGAGACCATCAGAAAGCATTAGAAAGCAAAATGGTCTGTAAAACATAATCTGTGCAAAATTTGGACCATAGAACCGACATTACATGTTGTGTAGACCACAAATAAGTTGCGAAAATGTATGTAATGTGACTGACATGCAGTCATCATGAGAAAAAGGAACATTTGTCCTGGGCCAGCTGGGACATGGGAGTCTATCCGGCAGCCCTGCTCTCTGCCTGCATCCAGAGGGACGCTTATACTACTTTACTGCTTGTGCTAGCCAGTTTGCTGTTGTGAATAAGACTACGGATGCTGCCGTGTTGAAATTAAACTTTAGCATCCTGTGTTGTGCTTTCTTTTACTTAAAACATGTACATTTAAAGCATTTTTTTTGCCATATAGCCCATATTCAGAACGCTGTGT
The DNA here is from genome assembly GCF_033978795.1 of Nerophis ophidion. Classification (NCBI taxonomy): domain Eukaryota; kingdom Metazoa; phylum Chordata; class Actinopteri; order Syngnathiformes; family Syngnathidae; genus Nerophis; species Nerophis ophidion. The sequence continues at coordinate 22,315,607 of NC_084617.1, forward strand.
TTTGGAGTCTTTTTTTTTTTTTTTTTTACAGTTCGATCACATTGAATTCGTCAATGTATGCCGAATGTACTTATATGGGCATGTAACTCTCGGCCAGCCCCCTCTTCCTCACTGCTTCGAGCTGTGTTCTAGCACAATGAGAAAAGGACCCAAGAAAATGTTTGTTCTGGTGTGAAGGTATATTAGCTTTGTTTGGCTTTCATGAAAATGCAAGTGTGGAGAGACGGAGCCGACGGAGGGGCGGGACACGCTTTTGCCCTGCTCAAGATGGCGGTCAGGAGGCGGAGAATGCAGCGGAACGAGGAGGCGGGGCGTGCCTGGAGCGACGCTGCAACAATCAAGATCAGGTGCGTGGCAAACACACCGGTTCACAATCTGCCTATCTCCTCGATCGCTCCTCCCTCTCCCCTCTTAAACATGAGTGTTGCGGCGTCGCTCCAGGCACGCCTCGCCTCCTCGTTGAAGTGAAGTGAATTATATTTATATAGCGCTTTTCTCTAGTGACTCAAAGCGCTTTACATGGTGAAACCCAATATCTAAGTTACATTTAAACCAGTGTGGGTGGCACTGGGAGCAGGTGGGTGAAGTGTCTTGCCCAAGGACACAACGGCAGTGACTAGGATGGCGGAAGTGGGAATCGAACCTGCAACCCTCAAGTTGCTGACATGGCCGTTCTACCAACCGAGCTATGCCGCTGCATTCTCCGCCTCCTGGCCGCCATCTTGAGCAGGGCCAAAGCGTGTCCCGCCCCGCCGTCGGCCCATCGGCTCCGCCTCTCCACAGCAAGTACCAGGCAGAAGTGGATAGATTTGCCAAACGATGACACCATTCCGACATCACGACTTGAACATGTTGAAGAGCAACAAGGAAAAGAAGCAAGGTCAGTAAGCGCGAGGGAGATGGGCGTGGAGGCGTTCATTTGCTTCAAAAAAAGACAGCCCCCCCCCCTAACAGGGAGAGATTCAAGTTGCACCACTGGCAAAAAATCTGCCGCCAGACCCCCTTTGAATGTACCAGAGTGTCTTCACATTTTACCGGCGATAACAGACATGGCACAGAGATGTATGGATAACCTGCAGATGCATTTGCAACGTTTAAGTCAACGGAATCACAAAGGTGAGTTTTGTTGATGTTGTTGACTTATGTGCTAATCAGACATATTTGGTCACGGCATGACTGCCAGCTAATCGATGCTAACATGCCATGCTAATCGATGCTAACATGCTATTTACGCTAGCTGTATGTACATTTGAAACTAGATACCCACATTTAATGCGAAACAAACACTTACTAATCGATGGATTTAAGTTGCTCCAGTGTCACAAGATGCGAAAGTCCTGATCATTCGAAAAATAAAACAAGCCACTGGGAACTGATTTTTATTGTTTTTAACCCTTTTGAAATTGTGATAATGCTCCCCTTTAAATGTGGATTAGAACCATTATAGGACCCTTTTAATTTCGCCATGTTTAGTAAGTTTATCTTGGGCAATTTCAATGTGTTTATCTTTACTTGTTATTCAGAATGAGGGAAAACATTGGGTTCCTTGGTTCTTTACATCATTGTAGTCAACACATTTTGCATGTTTTGCTCAGACAAAAACCTTGATTCTTGTGTTGCGATAAGGTGCCGTTGTAGTCGGTACACTTACGCCTCCGTCTTGTTGGACTGGCGTCGGCAAGGCACTGTGTTGCTGACACATGTACCGGTCGATGGGTCCACGGACTCTACGATGACAAAAGGCCGCTCTTCCAGCGTGGCGACCGTTAGGTGCCTGTAATCTGACACGGGCTCCAGGTAGGAGCCGTATCGGGGCCACACGGGGTATCTCATCTGCAGGATGCTCATCCCGTAGGTGCCCACCTGAAGCAAAGAGGCGAAGACATGAGGAATGTCTGCAACAAAGAGCAGATGGTCACAGCGCCACACAAGGGTGCTGTGTACCACTTAGGAAAAGGAATTACTCTGTAGAGAGGGCCACATATAAAGAGTTAAGGATGCCATAAATCTGTTTAACGCTGCCTTAAACGCACAAATAAAGTTGAGACACATCTGAGAAATGAGGCCTTTTTGCCTGGAGTGCATGAGATGAAGCCGCTGAAGATGCCACTGCAAAAAGCTGTTTATCACAATCTCCCATCTTAATGCAACCGTTCCCAATTTTCCTGCTCTATATGCCGTTATCGCTCATCCTTGTGGTTTGTGCATCAGGGCCTGGTGCAGTTTGTGGACATTTTAGAGGAAATTGATTTTTGGGTCACTGTGGATAGAGATGGTGCAATTATATGCACCATGCCACATAATCAAATTGCTATATTACCAGTTAGCTAATTCTAATTGGGGGCTGTAGGGAAATGAGCTGAATACATAATGAAAATGTAGAATTGAACATTTCAGGCGCACTTGAGGAGTCTTGACCTCTGCGAGGTAGCGAGAGCCTGTGCTCCATTATGTCACCAGCTGTTTAGTGCTGAATAAGATGTCAGCGTGATGAATGTTGCTGTCGTGGCCGGTAATTCAGCGAACCAATTGCATTTTTTTCCCCAAATAGATTTCTAGGCATTAAGTAAACACGGCAAAGGAACACTCAACAACTGGAACTATGGCTCTCTCAATAAAGCAAAATCACAAGGAAGTGGAGGAAAAGGGCAAGCAAACACAGTTATCTGAATGTTTGCCGCCAGTCACAGTGATCGGTTCTGCTGTTTACCCATCGTTCCACTCGCGGGCTTTCAGTCGAGTCCATCTGAATTTCTAATTCCCTCACTGAGATGGAAAATATCATGTCCCTGTGGTTTCCCAGACACAGATCTCCATTGTAGATGAATCCTTGAAAAGAACCTGTTGTGCTGTGGGGTTGGAGATTGAGTGACAACTCATTAGAAAGTTTGCTGATGTGTGCTATGCTGTGTAAATTACACACAATCCTCTGGGAACTCCTCTTTGACAGGCAATTGTGCGCTTTGCTAAGTCTTTGGTTCCAAGCCATCTGTACACGTTTCCTCTCGGCTTTAAGCGTCTTCTTGGGTCTTCATTTTTGTAATCTGACTCTTTGACTACACCCTGGCTTCTGTAAATCCATAGTCTTGTCACTGCGTTTGTTTTTTTACCTTTCCATTGTTCTGTGTTTGTCCAAATAATGTTGTCCCACTAACGCAGTGATTCTTAACCAGGGTTTATCAAACCCTAGGGGTCCGGTGAGTCGGCTTCAGGGGTTCGGCGGAGCCTCTGCCGCGGAGGTCAAGATACACCCGACTCATCGTGTAAATAAAAACTTCTCCCCATTGGCGTATTATGGACACCCCCAAACAATGTTCTTTCTAATTTTCCATCTAATTTGCAGGGGTGTAGTTTGTTGTGAGTTCATGCACTGTGTTGGTTTTGTTCTTTGAACAAGGTGATGTTCATGCACAGTTCATTTTGTGCACCAGTAAAAAAAACTATAACTTTGTCTTGAATTTGAGAAACATTTTTATTTTTCACTAAAGAAGGGTTCGGTGAATGCGCATATGAAACTGGTGGGGTTCAGTAACTCCAACAAGGTTAAGAACCACTGCACTAATGCTTTTTTTACTTCACCTCAAAGAAGCTCTCCTATGTAGTTTTGATAATTCAAGGTTTAGAAACATTAGCTGTGTGTGATTTAAAATATATATTGTCAAACTTTCAGTTGAACTCAATCTATTTCGATCCTCAAGCCAAAGAGGATTAGGTTTATATATGACACTTCCTTACAAGACCAAGGACTTCCCGTTATTTTCCTGAGTTGCTTCTTCTTTTGTGGTTCCTCTTCTTTCTTCCCAAGGCCCGTTAACATTTATACTCTAATTAAGATGCAGCTACTGAATGATGACCACAGTAATGCATATAATGAGAGAAGCAGCAGCAATTCAGTGATTTAAGGTTCATTGATAGAAGTCAGGGAATCAGTCTGTATTGTGTCAGGACCAGATGGGTATCGCTTGTATGAATGTAAAACACAGGCTGCCCCAGAACACAATGATTATAATAAGCCAATAAAGTCAGCAATAGGTTGATGAAAAGGCAGAATAAAGGTTTAGCTTGGAGAAAATGAAACCCTGCAGGCAAGAAAGATAAGCACAGTGGAGCTATTGCCTCATTGAGATGAGACAATATTTGGGGAAAGTTTTGCTCTGAATGTGCGTGAAATCTTTCCTTGCCCTGCAAGGTTTATATAAAGTTCATTGTGGGGAAAATCTGAGGCCGCTACAGCCTTAACTTTGAATTTAAAAACCTTGCTAATGTCTATTGAAGTTTACTGTAAGCACACATAGCTGCCTGCACAGAGGAGGCTTTGGATTGCCTGTTAAAGCGTAAATAAAAGAATGCTGCTATAAAGACAAATGCTGATCGTCGGGCGGGTCTTGTGTACAACAAACATTTGTTCACACCGACCTACCGTCTTTGTTTTGCTTCTTTACAACATTGCAACCCTTGCACTTTCAGTAATGAGAGATATCTATTGTCGGTATTTCTGAGAATCTTTTATTTCTTTTGCGAAGACATTAGGTGATTGAACCTTACACCATTTTCCTCACTTATGCTTTTATACTTGCCTAATAGTGCAGAACTTTGATGTCATATTGGCAATGAATAGCCTATTAAAAGTGAAATTAGTGGCTCCCTTATTCATCAATAAAACATAATTAGAATTGAACAACCTCTGTCTGTGACGTCTGCGCAGGTGTGCATGTGGCCTTGTCTCCTGCAGTTAGTTTCATTCTTGTCAATAATGCAAGTGGATGGAGTTGATAAGCGGAGTGGACGCCTGTGAGATTATCCTGCAGTAAGTGTTTCACTGATGTGACTGTAGCCTCTAACTAGCCTTAAAGCAGTGGTTCTTAACCAGGGTTCGATTGAACCTTAGGGGTTCGGTGAGTCGACCTCAGGAGTTCAAAACACACCCGACTCTTCGTGTAAATACAAACTTCTCCCTGTTGGCATATTACGGATACGGCAACAGCTGATTGATTTGCCCACTGCTCCCCTCACTTCCCAGGGGGTGATCAAGGGGATGGGTCAAATGCAGAGGACACATTTCACCACACCTAGTGTGTGTGTGACAATCATTGGTACTTTAACTTTAACTTCCAATTGGCTCCATTGTCAGCTGACTTTTGCTAATGTTTATTTACGTTTTAGAATGCATAAAAAAAGAAAAAACTTACGTGTGCTTGTCTCACATAAAAATTGTGAAAGATAGGCAGTATTCCAAAAAAAGTGCAGTTCCCCAAATGACAAGACCACTAAGGGATGAAATAACTCCTACTGCTTAAAACGTCTTGCTTTTTGTTATAAACATTTCTACCAAAAAAATAAATATATATAAACCTTGTCCCACTGTCTTTCTCTGTCCAGAGTGATGATGTTCATCGCAGGATTCACCAGGTAACCGTTAGTGTTAAAAGAGAAGTCATTCTGCTCCCATGTTACATTCAGCATATGCCTGCGAAAAAACGAAAAAAAAAACCACAAAGAAGTCGTCAGTCACACAAAAGAAGAAAAACACTTAGCTTTATGTTTATAGTTTGTGCTCCCTCACCCAGGTCCCTCAAGGGGGAAAAACTGCAAAGGTATTCTTGTTGGAAATTAGAGATTGCAAGTTTAGGCCCTAGTGCTTTGAAATTGGTGGCATTAAGAGGCTTTTGGGGGTTTGGTTTGGCTCGGGGTTAGAATGGCAATCAGTCCCCTAAGTCTTTCCAAGCATCCTTTGGGAAAAAATTTAAGCCTGACATGCTGCTGCTGACGCTGTATTGCGCATGTAAATATCACTATTGTTTGCAAGAGATTGACTTACATTTTTAATATGATTAAATTTCAAACAACAGTTTATGCAAAATATTCAGAATCAGTAAAGCTATTCTTTTGAAAGATTTTGAAAGTTAAAGCTTTGAACTATTGTATACAGTAGCTCACAATGAGAATAATTGCTGAACTATTTTTAGTGAAGATGTCAGAGTTCATGTTGTCAGCCATCAGGATTAGAATGAACAATGTTTCCTCTTCTTTGTTCTGTTTCTAAAAATGCTAACGCTCTGCAGTAAGACGACCCCTGTGCTAAAAACAGTTGTGTGTCTCCTTTGATCGCTTGCTTTTTCATCACTTCAGTCGTTTGTTAAGTGAGCCCGCTCTCTCACCTCCGCCATCACTCCAGCGGAGGTGATGAAAGAGCTCCGGTAGGAGCACCGCCTTGCCTTCACTCCGTGAGAAAAGCCCTTTCAACCGGGTAATCTGTGATAATCCAATTGCTGGGTTAACGGATTCATTATCCAGACAGGAATCAAGTAAGGACCATTCTGAATACCTGGGGGCTTGTTAATGTTTGATGTGCAAGAATGTAGAGTAAATCCAACAGGAAGCGCTTTGTTCTGTCTTTTCGACCTTCATTACGCAGACACAAAGCTGATCAAATCATGCCTGCTGGGTTTTTGAGTATCCAAAGAGTTATTGATATGGAATCAAAGCTTGGGATAATGTTCACCATTTTGTCTTTTTCATTAACATTTTGGATTTACAGAAGGGAAAAGTGTTGGTCCTAGGTTTACAGATAGTGAACGATTAGATATTGTTGATATAAGAGATGTATCTCATCAACAGCACAACCACAGACAGTGTCCCTGAACTAGGGCTGGCAAAATGGCTGAAAACTGTATCACGATATACATCTTTTATATTGGTCAATATCGATACTTATTGATATTTTTTATCCATCCATCCATCCATTTTCTATCGCTTATTCCCTTCTGGGGTTGCGGGGGAAGCTGGCGCCTATCTCAGCTACAATCAGGCGGAAGGCGGGGTAAACCCCGGACAAGTCGCCACCTCATCGCAGGGCCAACACAGATAGACTCACACATGTAAATATGGACCAGGAGAGAAGTACAATAAATGTTAACATCCATCCATCCATTTTCTACCGCTTATTCCCTTTCAGGGTCGCGGGGGGCTCTGGCGCCTATCTCAGCTACAATCGGGCGGAAGGCGGGGTACACCCCGGACAAGTCGCCACGTCATCGCAGGGCCAACACAGATAGACTCACACATGTAAATATGGACCAGGAGAGAAGTACAATAAATGTTAACATTTTTACTTCAAATGTAACCTACCTCTGATTATGAACCCCTCAACAATATAGGCAGGAAGAAAATGAAATATCAATAAAAGCATGAAAAACAATCAGTCGATGTAAACACATACTAAAATCACAATAAACACTTAAAATGGGAAATGTAGGAAATACTTAGTAACGTGTTACAAAATAGTGCAAAGTATGAACATTTTAATTGAGAAGCCAAACAAGAACAAGGATCTGCAAGTTTAGTGTCACAAAGTAATGTTTTGCAGTAATTAGTATTTAACTAATATTGGACCAAATTATAACTTTAAAAATAGCACATTTGTTATATTTTATTTATTATTTATACAGTCCTGCATTTTAGTTCCTACCTGTTTTGGAACATCCAAAAAGGGAACGGACGTGGATTGATAAGAAAGGTGCGGCGAAAGACGACAGTCAGTTTGAAAAACAAAACAAAAACGCTTATACTGTTGAGGTGACTTCTCCTGTTTTATTCACTATTTCTTTGCTCTCTGCAGCACTCATTTTTAATTTATTTTGCTATGTACAGGAAATCGACAGTAAGATGGTGTAACCAAAAGTTGGTTGATACTGTTATGTGATTGGCTGGCTTACCACACAGAGTGTTTTTGTTCATGCAACCAACAAAGTTTTATTCCTTCCTATTTTTTCCGAACAAAAAAATACATAATTCCTCAACGTTTTATCAAAGTCATTTTATACTGATATGTAGAGATGTCCGATAATATAGGCAGTTCGATGTTATTGGCCGATTAATGCTTTAAAATGTAATATGGGAAATTATCATTATCGGTTTCAAAAAGTATAATGTATGACTTTTTAATACGTCGCTGGGAGAAGTACAGAGCGCCAATAAACCTTAAAGGCACTGCCTTTGCGTGCCAGCCCAGTCACATATAATCTAGGGCTTTTCACACACACAAGTGAATGCAGGCATACTTGGTCAACAGCCATACAGGTCACACTGAGGGTGGCTGTATAAACAACTTTAACACTGTTACAAATATGTGCCACACTGTGACCGACATCAAACAAGAATGACAAAACACATTTCGGGAGAACATCCGCACCGTTACACAACTTAAACACAACAGAACTAATACCCAGAACCCCTTAAAACACTAACTCTACAATATACACCCCCCTCTACCCCTTAGCCCCTCACCTTAGCCACCCCCTCTCCCCCCACCTCAACCTCCTCATGGTCTCTCAGGGAGAGCATGTCCCAAATTCCAATTGAGGCATGTTAAAAAAAATAATGCACTTTGTGACTTCAATAATAAATATGGCAGTGCCATGTTAACGTTTTTTTCCATAACTTGAGTTGATTTATTTTGGAAAACCTTGTTACATTGTTTAATGCATCCAGCGGGGCATTAAACAACAAAATTAGGCATAATAATGTGTTAATTCCACGACTGTATATATCGGTATCGGTTGATATCAGTATCGGTAATTAAGAGTTGGACAATATTGAAAAATATTGAATATCGGCAAAAAAGCCATTGTCGGACATCTCTACTAATATGATTACATGTCTATCGTGATACATACTGATATTGTTTCTCGGCCTAGCCCTACCTTGGACAATCTTATGTAATTTGAAATGTGTTTCTCACTTTCCTAATAACATTGTTTATAGCAGGGGTCGGGAACCTTTTTGGCTGAGAGAGCCATACAAGCCAAAAATTAAAAAAAGTATTTCCGTGACAGCCATATAATATTTTTTTAAGACTGAACACAACTAAATGCGTGCATTTTTAAGTAAAACCAACATTTTTAGAGAATAATAAAATAAGTCTCTTATTCTTTTTATAACACTGTTATTCTGAAGCGAACCAACAATAAATAAAATACTTCTTACCATTAATGCGACTTCTTGAACAGGTGCGGTAGAAACCAGATGGATGGATTAAAATGCATGAGAATGCTTTATATTTTGAACGTTATTTTTGACACTGTGACTACCAGCAGAATTATTCATTACTTGCCGTGTTAAGCAATTTCAGCTAAGATTATCTGAGAGCCAGATGCAGTCATCAAAAGAGCCACATCTGGCTCTAGAGCCTTAGGTTCCCTACCCCTGGTTTATAGCGTTGGCCGATTTGGCCTATAATCCAATGTCAATCTTTTCCATATTTTCATTGATAAATGTCCACCATTTTTATATAATGTTAAGATCCTTGGCTGGTGTACTCATTCTGCTTCAGTATATTGCAGACTAGCAGTGCTAACCTCAACTGCAACTCCAGTCAACTACGCTTTCGGTCGTTTTCTTCTTTATTTCAATTAATATCATCCACTCCTTGTTCTCAGCACTGCCTTACTCACGCACCTTCTTCCCTACCCATGGTTTAGAAAAAAATAATTATATATTGCTAGCTATTAGCTAATAGTAGCGAGTGAGACATCTGATGATTTGGTCTTATCTCACAGGGTTTACAATGGCATTCACTAACAGTGGGGAAGCTTGTAACCGAAATTTTAGCTTGAAACCTGAAGCATAACAATTGGTCAAGAGAGAGCTAGTTTTTCTGAAAAAATCATAAGCTCGGCAATCATAAACTGATATGACTGTGTATTGCAGCCTCTTGCGTTGATATGATATATTTTTGGACATATCAATTATAATAGAACCTTTCTAAACAGGTTACAGGTTACAACGGCAAATGTAGTTTATTTTCTAGCATTGAGGCAAGGATTATTAACTTGAAGCGGCTCGGCACTCTGGACAGATATACTTGTCCTCTGTAGCGACCTCTGTCAATCTGAAAACTACATTACATTGTTGACGTGTTGCACCTTGTGGCATCTTGTAACTTTTATTTTGTGGTACTTTTCTAAGTTGTCATCAACATACATTATTGCGATACGGCCACAGAATTTAAATAAGCCATATTTATATACTCCCACCGAGGAATATACAGTATTTATATATATCGCACAGATCTAATGGGACAGTGTTTCTTAGTGTTCAGTGTTTTCTGTACTTCTGTATTTTCTTTACTTCAGACTGCTGCACCAGTTTTAGGTAAAACAATTGAGTTCATGCATGTGCAGCAACAGATTCTATAGAATTGCTTTTTTGGAGACCGCACCTGTCTGTCATCACAGTCTCTTCCAGCACTCATTTCCCTCGCCATCGCCAAGGTATAAAGGAGTGATGAGACAGATGGCATCGGGGGCAAGGACACAGTTTAGCAGAATGACAGTGGTCGTAAATCTAAGCACCACACCATACACATGAGAAGTCCTGGGTAAATAAATTAATGTTTTGTCGGCTGGGTCCACACATGTTTATCAGGAAACTTTGTAGATGTGAGCTGACTTAAATAGCACTATGCTACGTATTCACCTTTTCAATATACCAGCACAGTTTGTCTATTTGGGGGACACATTTTGGACATACAAAATGGTTAATCAAATACTGCAAATCTGCTACCAACAATACAGTTGAAATAACACCACAGACATTACACAACTGGTTTTGAGTGAGTCAATCAATTTTCTTAGACACTCCTTGACCGATTTTCTGTCCCGCTCAGTACGTCATAAACCAAATGGATGCAAATCTTGCAGTACCAACTCAGTACATCCAAACATGCATATGACTGGACTCGGACTGGACACTGGCCGAGAGTGGAGTCGGCTCTCTTGGTTGCTTTGTTGGGTCTGCTCCTGTCTCTTGGCCATGCTCCCTCCACCCCAGCGGACGATGGCGTGGAACACCGCAGAGGCCACCACAGTGGATATGTTTCTTTTACTTTTTTTTCATAGCTGTATGTAGAAGTGTCTGGTTGTATCAGCTGCTTTAATGTCTTTAATGTCCTTTGTGTTATTTGATGTTTGATGTTTCCCTCTTACACACATGTACGAGGGATGTGTACTACGGCTATGAGTTGTTTTTTTCCCTTGGCCTCAGTCAGCACCCCCTCTCCAGGGCCCAGGCTAAGACCGATTTTTAATTTTTTTTTTATTTTAATCTTCTATTTTTTTCTCCCATTACCCCCCCTTGTTTACCTGTATCTCATCTTTTTTTGTAAGGGGCGCTGGAAGCCGGCAGACCCGGCAGCCATCCTGTTCTGTCTCCCTGTAATGTTTGTCTGATCTTGAATAGGATTGTGCTGAAAATTGTAATTTTCCTGAAGGAACTCTCCTGACGGAATAAATAAAGTACTATATATATATATATACATATATATATATATATATATATATATATATATATATATATATATATATATATATATATATATATATATATGAATAAGTCGCTTCCTGGTCACATTGTTGAAGAGACCCACTCTCAGATTATTAAAATACATTGTCTCACACTATCACACGGATGGTAAAATAACACATTTTAAAATAACACAACTACATTGTCTCAAATTGTCATGTCCTCATAGTATAATTGGTTGTTTCTTTCTTTTTAAATTAAGTCTTTTGTTGGAAAGTAAACTTTTTAGTGGAATTTGTATGACTGTGTTGGAGGACATGAGACATATTTGCCAAAGGGGAAACGAGCAATGATATGCCTGGCTTTACCAAACCTGAACATTCCATACATTATCCCACTAGCTAAGGCTACGTTCACACTGCAGGGTCGGATGTCCAATTCCGATTTTTTTTGCCTAATCTTCTTAGTGATCGTACACATTGCAAAAAAAGTAAAATTTTTGAAGCAATCTTTAATTTAATGCAATCTGCATGCGGATATGACCTTGCATGCACTTCAGTGTTCACAGAAGTTAACATGCCTTCCACTCTAGTCGTAGTACTGGCACATTTGTGGAAATTTCAAGGAATCATTGCGCGTTAGAGATTACAAAGGTGGACGACAAGTATTTTGGCTCTCGCAGTTTTACGAGATGTTTTGCTTCGATGTCTGCTTGAAGCGTGTGTTTGTGGCGAGCATTCGGAAACAGAGTAGAGTGGTGGAACATTCAAGTGTTCCTAAAACATTATTTTCACCTGTGTTTTGCTCTGTTGTCAAGTATTTATTTTGTAACCTTTTATTTTGGCGAATAATTACGACTCTTAGCGCTTTTTGATGACATTCTGGTCGGATGAATGCCACCTGAGCACAGGAGGGTTCATATTGAGGACGCATCGCATATATATTGGATTTATATCCACATACAAAAGTGGCCTGGGTCGTGTAAAATTCGGAATGGCACTGTTCACACTAACATGAAAAAAATCTGATACAGGTCGCATAGGGGAAAAAAATCGGAATTGACCTGCAGTGTGAACAAGGTCTTAGAAAGGGGGTCGGCAACTTAAGCGCTGCCCTAGTGGCTCCCTGGAGCTTTTTGAAAAACGAATTTAAATGGAAAAAGATGGGGTGAAATACAGTTGTTGTTTTAATAATGTTTCTGTAGGAGGATAAACATGACACAAATTGTTTGCTAGAAATCCCACTGTTCATGTTAAACATGCCACACTGATGAGAGTATTTAACAGGCGATGTTTTTTTCTACTAATTTTCCGCGGACCTTGAACTCACCGTAGTTTGTTTACATGTACAACTTTCTCCGACACTTCCAAAGAAATACGTGTTTTATGCCACTCTTTTTTTTTGTCTCATTTTGTTCACCAAACTTTTTATGCTGTGCGTGAATGCACATGAAAGCTTTGTTGATGTTATTTACTTGTTGGAATGCTAATCAGGCATGTTTGGTCAGTGCATTACTGCAAGCTAATCAATGCTAACATGCTATTTAGGCTAGCTGTTTGTATATATTGCATCATCATGCCTCATTTGTAGGTATATTTTAGCTCCTTTGAAGTATTTAATTTATATTTGCATGTCTCATGGCACATTATCTGTATGTAATATTGGTTGCATTTCTGATAGTTGTTTGTGTGCCGTTGTAGAGCACAACAAACTTTACCAATCTTGCAACGATTGTAATAAATCCATTAGAAGAAGAGAGCCTGATGTTTTATCTAACTTGGACGCAAACATCTATACCTTTGGCCATTCTAAGCCAGTAATTTCCTGGAGTTACCTCACACTCTGAGAAGCCTCTTTTACGACTTTTTCCAATGGTGTAAAAAAATGTGTAGAATTCATATTAAATTTGTCAACATTTCTGTCAGCAAAGATTTCAGCAGCAGCCTTGTTTTGATAGTAGGCCAATATAGCTATTAGAGATACTTATATCATGTATTTCCTTCATTATAACACTTACTTTATATGGCTTATAGGCGTTTATTTTTTCGCGGCTCCAGACAGATGTTTTTATTTATTTTCGGTCCGATATGGCTCTTTCAACATTTTGGGTTGCTGACCCCTGCCTTATAGACTTACTGCCCAAGTTCCAAAGAAACTGTTGAGCCAAGACTGAGGGCATCTGGGCAGCAAGCCACACTGAACTTCTGCATTCTGATAATGACTTCAGCTGACCTTATTATTCCTGCCAATAGACTTCACCTTTAAAGTTGCACAGTAAAACGTAAGTGAACTCCCCAAAGAACAATCTACTTTGATGAACACTACATAACAGCTAGAGGTTGCCACTTTAAGTCTAAAACTAATGCAAAGTAGACCTCACATTATTCTTCATCTTACCTGAACAGGGTGTCATTTGTAGCTATTGACTTGACCGGGTTGTGGCAGTCGTTGTGACCCTCTGGAGTGAAGCCCCTCTGTTTTCTAAAGCTCTGCACACCCTTCACCACAATAGCCACCCCATCCCGCACCCTCTTCCTCAGGCTCATCCTCCACCGGTCTGTGATTATGCTGATGAGCCCCACAGGGAAGCTCTCAGGTGGAGGCATGTCTGGGTTGCCTACAGCCAGACTGGGGATTATCCATATGTAGCCTGGCCCCACCAGCCCAGCCTCGGTCGCCATGGTGAACAGGTACTGGGCCTCTTCGTGGGAGCAGTAGACCAAGAGGACCTGGGCGTCAATCTGTTGCAGCAGCCGTCTTGCTCGGATATCGTTCATGCTGTCGGCGGACATGTCAAAGGTCAGCACGTCCTGTAGCTCCCACAGGAAGTAGCTGGTGTCAATAAAGGATTTGACGTAATCCACGTAGGCCTCATAGCCTGGGTAGAGGCTGGTTATGACCACAAAGCTGTCCCAGTTGTACTCCTCCATCACCTTGAACATGCCATTGATCTGCTGCTCGATGGAGGAGCCCAGCTGGAGGAAGTTGGAGCCCTCTCCCTGAAAATGGAAATGATAAAATTAATGTAGTTACTGCTCTTCAGCAAGCCATATTAGCACTCAGTTTTGTGTAATGTTCTCTCAGAACCTCTCCATCATCTTGTAAGTGACTTGGCCATCCAGATGCTCTGTAGCGGAGCAGCTAACTGCTGCTGTTTTATTTTGCTCTTCTTGGAGCTGCAGACCCATTCATCACTTAAACCATACATCTTACTTTTGCCTGGCAAACACTGGCTTCATTCATATTTGCAAAAACACATAATGCTCTATACCTCTGGGGCTGTCCTTTTTTTTTTTCATTTGCATTTGCTGCAAAGTGACCTTGGAAGTCGACCTTGAGGGAAATAGTATGAAACATTTTTACTTTAAATGATGGGACCAGCTATTAGTAAAATAATTTAGACTACAACACAGCCTCAGGGGTCTCTTACCGAATCTCGGATGGATTTATACCAGAATCACTAATAGCTCCGGCAAAATTATTTATTACCAGTTGGTTGTTTGCAAAAAAACCCCCCAAAAAACCAAATTCAATTAAAAAAATAAAACATGTACATATATATATATATATATATATATATATATATATATATATATATATATATATATATATATATATACATATATATATATATATATATATGCATGTATATATATATATATATATATATATATATATATAGGTATATATATATATGTATGTATATATATATACATTTATTTATATATATACATATATATATATATATATATATATATATATATATATATATATGTGTGTGTGTGTGTGTGTGTGTGGGTGTGTGTGTGTGCGTGTGTGTTAAGCTGCAGAGAGAACATAACCAGTGTCTTAAATTAAGTAGGCAGATCTCATTAAATTTATAGAAAGCTCTAGACATGCAGTGTCTGATTGACTCAATGAGTTGACGAACTCTTCACCTTGTCTGCTAAAATATGCATTGCATATTTCTTAATGTTTTAGAAGCATATATATTGTACTGTTTGGATATAGAGAGCCTTTGTCAGTTTTAATGTCTCTGGAAGTCCGGAGACATAATCTTATGTTTTTGGAGACAACAGGTATTAACATCTGTGCATGTTGGTAAGGAGGTAAGATTGTATTTTTGCTTCATCCTTCACTTTAAGCGTGAGTGAAAAACACACTACCAACCTGAAAGACCGGATAACTCCAAAAGAGAAAGAGATGACAAAGTATTATCTGCACACAGATGCTACCTGGTGGTGTTTTGAACACATTGCAGCTAGTCCTGGATAGTCTTTCTCCTTAATCAATCAATGTTATTTATATAGCACTAAATCACAAGAGTCTCAAAGGGCTGCACAAGCCACAACGGCATCCTAACGCTTCAGTCACACGCAGGATTCTCACAGGAATGAGGCAAAAATAAAACCTCACCTACAGTAGCTAACATTAGCTGTATGGTCGACCAAGTCAGGTCTGTGTAGCCTCAGAAATGGAAAGTTTAGTGATGTCATTACTTCTTTCCTGAGAGCATCGTACCATTTTAAACACTCTTAGACTAATTATGTCAGTCTTAAATTACCCATGAATACATTTTAATTAAGCATCTATAAAAGCCGTGAGCATCCCCCTACAGTATAATGAACTCGATCCTAACCAATTACTATGACAAATGTTACCGAGTAAGTTTTGAATTACCCCATTGTCAGAAGGTAGTTCTCCTTATTGCAATTGTAATGTTTCAATACATTAGCAGTGGTATGTGATAACATGCAGAGCCAATCAATGACATTTTTAGCAGATTGCATTCACATTCCTTAATCTTAAGTACTTTTGTAGTCTCCCGTGAATGGTCATGTTGTATAATCTGCTAGTTTTTTCTTGCTGATAGGTCTATGTGACCCTCCAGACCTTCTCCTCTCTAGGGGAACAAAACCACTCCATCCCGAGCGGGTGTCCCTCAGAACTCAGGGACACAGGGGTCAAGTACCCCGAGACTGCGAGCAGGTCTGTGATCTTGTTCCGCCTGGCTCCTCATTGTCCTTGAGAGGAGTTCAGTTGCCTTGTGATGTATGAGCATCTTATGATTTCAGACGTCACCGCTAAATCCACCCACTTTCTGTACTCTGCTCGGCCCCAGGAAATATCTTATTTTTCTGGTGCTCCCTTTCAACCACATATTGCTCCGAAAAGGGAATAAAAAGAAGAATGTCTTCGAAGCACATGGCAGATTACTCTTTTATACACTAAAACTTTCCGCTGACTTGAAAGTAGAAATATTATCTCGGAGTTTCATTCATCTTTTCTTAATTAAAACTACTGCAGTTATATCTTACAGGCATGCAAATACAATAATCTAAATTAATTTATGTTATCACTGAATTGGTTGAGAGTAAGAGGGGTGCCACTGGAGGCTGGCCTGTTGTGAACATCCAATGGTTTGACTCAGTGTTATCACAATATCATGTCTACATGCTGCCTCCTCATGGATTGGCAACAATGTCCAATGCTTTTTCCTTGCCGGTAGTCATTGTTCATCCTCATCTGTAGATGTTACTCACAGAAATAAATCTCAAATTCTCAGTTAGCACGGTCCGACACAATCCGGGGCATCGCCGTAGGTGGATCCTTGGAAACACCAAGTCATAATGGTCACAAACAATTCCTGACTATATTTTACACCCCCGCACCCCCAACCCCGCCCAACAAACCGAAGCACGGGGGGTGGGGGCATGGAGGGGTGGCGGGGTTTTCTGCTAGCGGGGTGTATAATATAGTCAGGAGTGTCATGGATGCAAAGGATTCTGGGTATTTGTTGTGTTGCGTTTATGTTGTGTTAATGTGAGGATGTTCTCCCGAAATGTGTTTGTCATTCTTGTTTGGTGTGGCTTCACAGCGTGGCGCATATTAGTAAGAGTGTTAAAATTGTTTATATCACAACCATTAGTGTACTCTGTATCACCCAGTATGCCTTGCAGTTGTGTGCGTGTGTCTGAAGAAGCCACACACAACATATTGCTGGACTGGCAAGTAGATCGTACATGTTGTAGAAGGCGTCTAAGGCAAAGGCTTCATAGCACGCCCTAATACTTATTAACTGGGTGACTGCCGGCAGACATTCTTGAGTATGTATACATCTCCTATTGTCTTCTTCGCTTTGTGACACGGGTCCAAAATGGCTCTTTGAACGGTAAAGGTTACCGATTCTTGAAACATGTATATCAAATATTTCCAAATGGTTCAACC
Organism: Nerophis ophidion; assembly: GCF_033978795.1. NCBI lineage: Eukaryota > Metazoa > Chordata > Actinopteri > Syngnathiformes > Syngnathidae > Nerophis > Nerophis ophidion. The sequence goes on from NC_084617.1 coordinate 22,333,136, forward strand.
GCCACCCACCCGAATCTATTTAAAATCTATTTTTTCGTCATGTCACCCGCCCAACCCGCGGTTTATCCGCGGACTCAGCGGATGAGACCGCAAACCGCGCATCTCTAGTAGCAACACAAACTCAGCCGGGGTTTCTTTCTTTTTTGTGAAGATTTAATATGGAACAGAGCGGTCAATCGAACATGGTTCTCTACCACATGTCAACTGGCAGGTTTCGGTGAGAAAATTGTGGTAATAAGTCGGCTCTTGCCGTAAACATGAGCGGAGCTTGTGTCGTTCTTCCAGCAGCTGTCAAAGAGGCAGCTGCGATTTTCTTGGCTCCTCCATGGCTTCCCTCAGAGACATTGGCGGTCACCACAGCCCTCCGACTTTCAGGTATGACTTTATAATCTCACTAAAACACTAGTAACCCAATAAGCAAATAAGGGATTTTCCAGAATTATCCTAGTAAATGTGTCTAACAACATCTGAATCGCTCTCACTGCCCTGTCTTTTTTTCTTCTTTTTTCTTCTTCTAGTCCTTCACTCTCACTATCCTCATTTACGAATCTTTCATCCTCGCTCCAATTAATGGGGAAATTGTTGCTTTCTCGGTTAGAATCGCTCGTGCTGCTGGTGTCCATGATTGTAATCAATGTGCGGATGACGTCACGCGCACATCGTCTTCTACTTCCGATACAGGCAAGGCTTTTTTATTAGCGACCAAAAGTTGCGAACTTTATCGTCGATGTTCTCTACTAAATCCTTTCAGCAAAAATATGGCAATATCGCGAAATGATCAAGTATGACACATAGAATGGACCTGCTATCCCCGTTTAAACAAGAAAATCTAATTTCAGTAGGCCTTTAAAGAGGTGTACTTTATATGCAATAGTGCACTGGTAGAGCTCGGCAGCATAGGAAAACTTCATATCATGATATTATTATAAGCATCAGTCTATACAAAACAAACAAAAAAAAGTTTTCAGGCATAAATGTTTCATTGCTAAAATGTGACCGCTTAAGATATCAGAAGAACGGCTGGGCGACAAAACCATATCAATATATATCGCGATAGACAAGAAATAGATATCAATGAAGGATGCGCTTTTAGTGTCGGAAGAAACCGGAAGTTGCAACGCAAGATTGGTTGCATTGAACAAAGGCACTCGCTTTCCGGTAACTTTTCCGGTAACCGAGCAACGCAGGAAATGACATGCCAGCAGCCAATCAGTATCAACTATAAAGTTTGCTTGCATCATCTTGTTGTCTCGCGGTTGATTCTTTGCATTGACTGAGGAGAGAAAGCCAAAATGAGTGCTGCAGAGAGCGAATAAATTGTGATTAAAACAGGAAAAGGCACCTGAAAATGAACAGTAGTCAGACCGGTGTGGTCTGTAAATGATGCAAGGCCCCACCAAGACCGGTAATACCACACCACCTTAGCTGCACCCACCCTTTAGAGCAGAGCTTTACTATTTGGTACAAAAACCTGCAGAAAATAGTTCTTCTCAGGTTTGTCTGTTTACATTTACTCCCTTTGCACTTTTTTCTTACTCTTTTTGATGCATTTCTTACATACCGTATTGCCTTGAATTGCCGCAGAGCATATATTATGCGCCTGCCTTGAATTACTGCCGGATCAAACTCGCTTCGCAAAATAATTAGCGCATGCTTAGTATTACCGCCTGGTCAAACTCGTGACGTCATGAGTGACACTTCCGCTGTCATCATTTTCAAAATGGAGGAGGCTGATTTTTAAATACCGGTAATTTGAAATCGCATAAAGGGAAGAAGATTAAGACCTATTCTGTTACGACTGGTTGGCATAGTGATGCCAAATTGGTCCCTTCGTGGATGCGTCGGCCTGAACACAGCAACGGTAAGTTTAAATGATTTATTACACTTAACAAAAACAGACTATGAACAAAAACACTGGAGCTAACAGACAAAAATAAACCAAGGGCGCTAGCATGAAAGCTAGGAATAGAAAATACAAATACTATACTTGGCACGAAGCACACAAAAGAGTAAACAAAAACATTCAGCATGAAAGCTGGAATATCGAGTGGCTTAGCGTAAGAGCTAGCGAGAAAATACATACGGGTAGTAGACAGTCGTGAATGTTGCTCGAAGGCAAATTAGGATCCGAGAATGAGTAAACAGAAAAGGTGAGCTTAAATAGGAGGGTGAAAATTAGTAGCAGGTGTGCGGGGCGAGACTTACAGGTGGACTGATGTGTAACCATAGTGATGGACAAAAACAGGAAACGGGTCAGACTGAGAATGAAAAAACAAACATGTGAAGATCTGAGCAGCAGATCGCAACATATTCAATAGAATTTAAAGTCCAAGCTTACATCACACTCACATTTTTACTGCATGCCTTTGGTAAGTGTCGCAGTGAGAAGAGGTTTTAAAATAATTAGCGCATGCTTACTTTTACCGCATGCCTTTGGTAAGCGCAGGAGTGAGAAGAGTTTTTAAATTAATTAGCGCCCCGGCGGCAATTTAAGGAAATACAGTATTTCTTATTTTTGCACCTTCATTTAAAAGTACCAGTATAATGGAAAAAACAAGTTACCTCTATTTTAAAACTATATATATCTGATTAATACCCCTCCAAAACTCACTAAGGTTACGAGCAAATAGATATGATCAAAATAGTATAAATCTCACGAGAGTCCCGAGCCAATTTTTTAGCCTGAATATAAGGAGGGTGAGTGACAAGTTTTAGAAGAAACACTATAGCATCATGTAGCAGTATTGGTAAGTGCTAAATAAATACAAACTAAAAACATAATAAAACAATCACTTACTGTTCAACGTCTGCTCTCACTGTGATGACAACTGAAAGGATATTCATATCTTCTCATTTAGATGAAGATTAAATCATAATCCACACAAAGGGTTAAAAGGTTGCTGCCTGCAGACACCGTCTGTCTTTGGTTATTGTCTTTGTCTCCATTTCCAAGTCCATCCATCCATTTCTACCGCTTATTCCCTTTGGGGTCGCTGGGGGCGCTGGTGCCTATCTCAGCTACAATCGAGCGGAAGGCGGCGTACACCCTTGACAAGTTGCCACCTCATCGCAGTCCATTTCCAAGTAAAGATGCTAATTTGTCTCCATTTCCAAGTATATGTCACGGACTAAAAACACCTAGATTTATGGTTAAATCCTCCCACTATCCAGATGCAAGGCATTCATTTATAATCGAGAATAACTTTGACGAGCCGAGACGCAATGCAACAGAACACTAGATAACTCTCTGTTACCAATGCGCTGCTAAAAAAATGTTTGTCTGCATTAGCGCTTGTAATAACAGTATTGATAATATTGGGTTAATGTTCAGGTCACGATATGTATAAAGAGTATTGTTTACAGGTTGTAGATGTTTTTTAAGGGGTTTGTGGGCAAAATAGAGAGCCCCTATTGACTCAATTGTTAGCAGACTTTTTATTTTTTTTTAATATGTACGACTTTTAAAGCATAACAAAAGAAAAATATGTGTTCTTGTTTCACACAAGGATTGTGAAAGATAACACATCTCTTTTTAATTGTTTCATATTTTTGATCTGATGATGTTGTCAGAGTGCAGAAGCGTTACCATGGCGACGTCCTCCGACCCCGGTTCTACTGTAATTGCCAAACACATTTGGAGCAGAATATTTAAAATGGTTGTCTAAAAATTGTGGCATTATGTGATGTTTTGATGATACTTTTGTCATGTCTTGTGATCATGTTTTGTTTAGTTATGTTCTGTTACTTCAAGACTCCATTAGTCCCTGTTTTTTCACAACCTTGTTTTGTCACTATGGCAACCCATTAGTTTCACCTGTCTCACGTGTTGGACTCACGCACCTGTTTTTAATCACAGAGAATATTTACGCCTGTCATTTTCTGTTGGTCTTTCTAGCGTCATCACCCCGTTCATGTTCACTCCCACTCTGCTTCATGCCGTGTTTACTCTTTCATGCAATTTCATAGTTCTTGCTGCCCTGCTCACGTCACCGCAAGTAAGTTTTTGTTTATTTATGCCACACTTAGTGCCTTTTGCCACAGTTTAAGTCAAAGTGCTAGTTTTGTTCCCTGCGTTATGTTTTGTACCTCCGCTGCGAGCGCCTTTTGTTTGCACGTTTTATAATCAAAAAATTAAATAAAGTATTTACCTTCACGCCAGGTCCGGTCCAGTTCTTTTGCACCTCGGGAAAACAATCCACGCAGAAAACTGCACCATAGTCCAAGTTCTGACAATTTTCATATACTTTGCGTATTTTTAATGGATACAATGAAACATAATTCATGTCAACTGTTTTTTTAATTATACTAGTACTTTGTGATTTTATATTATACCACTAGTACTACTGTATGCGATTTTAGAATTTTGTTTCCATTGACTCTTTTTCATGGTTGTGTTGAAATTTCCTTTCCTTTCTGCCTTGACAGTTGAAGGGACTATTATCAAAGGAAGGTTACATTTTAAGTAAAAATTTTAAAATTTTAAAATTTCATATATTTTAATCCTGGCCCTTGTTTTTGATTGGTCATAACAATATTAATTATTGATATCAACAGATATAAAACACATATATCGTGATACAGTTTTCAGCCATATCGCCCTGTCTTAATCAGGTTATTTTTGTATGACATATACATTTTTTTGTCAGTTGTTGAGCATGCAGATATATCGAAGAACATGACACGTGACTGTTTTAGATAAATAAAGTGGGTAGATATACAGTATTTCAACCAGACTAAAACTTCCAGGTTTTTACAGAGAACACAAACACCAGTGTCACAGCTTATTGTACAGCTATTTTGGATTTTGTGTCAGGGGCAGGAATATAGGCGGAAATGGGTTATTGATATGATAGTCAAAAAACAGTCGAGCGTCTGAATGCACACTTAATAATAATAATAATAATAATAACTTAGATTTATATCACGCTTTTCTAGACACTCAAAGCGCTCACAGAGAAGTGGGACTCAACATTCATTCACACCTGGTGGTGGTAAGCTACATCAGTAGCCACAGCTGCCCTGGGGTAGACTGACGGAAGCGTGGCTGCCAGTTTGCGCTTACGGCCCCTCCGACCAGTGTGAGCGGCACCGGGAGCAAAAGGTGAAGTGTCCTGCCCAAGGACACAACAGCAGTGATTTTTTGGGATGTCAATAGGTGGGAAGTTAACTTGCCACCCTCAGGTTTCTGGCCGGCTGCTCTACCCACTACGCTATGCTGTTCACTTATATCCAATGGAGACGTATGACACCACATTTTAAGGATTTGGATTTGAACAGAAAATGCACAACTTTTAAGACCGTAGACGCCACATTTGAGCATAGCCTGAGTGTTTGTGTGCGTATCTTACAAGAGCTGTTACTGCTGTGGGGCTTTGCCTGAAACTGCTTCCACCAAGTCAAGACTTTTCTCATTTTGTTAGTTTACTGCAAGAGTCGGACACTTTAGAAGCCAATGTCTGTCTTGTGTAGTCACATTCACGGCCTCACAGACTGTTGAAAATTGTAGAACTCTTTTCAAAAACGCACATATGCCACACTCCAATGTTAAAAATATCTAATTTTGGAAAGAGCCACATCAAGGAGGCTAAAGATTTGTATACTTCTACGAAGCTCTCCCGTCCAAAGGCAAAACCCAGTAACTCAATTTTGGTCAAAACTTAGCTGATAATAATTTTGGAGTTCCTAGGTGATATGCTTTACATTAGTGTATGCGATATTGTAATTTGTCCCGTAAGTAAGCTGTTACGCGCATGGTAGGACCTAGCAACTACCAAATAACCGCGTAGATACAACAGAAAAACCTAGTATCTCAAGGGACCAATCGGAGCTTCTTTGTCAGTCGCCTTATTGTCTTTAATGAGACATTTGCACGAATGGGGGCCGACGGTCAACCTGATTATGTGGTATTATGGCACGAGGGGATATTTGGAAGATTGGCCCAGGACCTTGCAAGCACCTTCATTAAATGTCAATCAATCAATCAATGTTTATTTATATAGCCCTAAATCACAAATGTCTCAAAGAACAAACCACTATGACTACGACATCCTCGGAAGAACCCACATAAGGGCAAGGAAAACTCACATCCAGTGGGACGCCAGTGACAATGATGACTATGAGAAACATTGGAGAGGACCTCAAATGTGGGCAACCCCCCCCTCTAGGAGACCGAAAGCAATGGATGTCGAGAGGGTCTAACATGATACTGTGAAAGTTCAATCCGTAGTGGCTCCAACACAGCTGCGAGAGTTCAGTTCAAAGCGGATCCAAGACAGCAGCGAGAGTCCTGTCCACAGGAAACCATCCAAAGCGCAGGCGGATTAGCAGCGTAGAGATGTCCCCAACCGATACACAGGCGAGCGGTCCATCCTGGGTCCCGACGAGCGGTCCATTCTGGGTCTCGACTCTGAACAGCCAGTACTTCATCCATGGTCATCGGACCGGACCCCCTCCACAAGGGAGGGGGGGACAGAGGAGAAAAAGAAAAGAAGCGGCAGATCAACTGGTCTAAAAAGGAGGTCTATTTAAAGGCTAGAGTATACAAATGAGTTTTAAGGTGAGACTTAAATGCTTCTACTGAGGTAGCATCTCGAACTGTTACCGGGAGGGCATTCCAGAGTACTGGAGCCCGAACGGAAAACGCTCTATAGCCCGCAGACTTTTTTTGGGCTTTAGGAATCACTAATAAGCCGGAGTCTTTTGAACGCAGATTTCTTGCCGGGACACATGGTACCATACAATCGGCAAGATAGGATGGAGCTAGACCGTGTAGTATTTTATACGTAAGTAGTAAAACCTTAAAGTCACATCTTATGTGCACAGGAAGCCAGAGCAGGTGAGCCAGTATAGGCGTAATATGATCAAACTTTCTTGTTCTTGATTCTTCCCCTTACATACTCTTTTGGGCAGATAACTGTGGAGGTCAAAATAAAAACTGGACGCTGTACACGGCTCTTGCCCAATGTGCAAACGCAGAATGGGGCCCAGCCGAGATTGTGATAACATTTCTGGAGAAAGGGCACACGTTCATGAGAGCAGATTCAATCCATGGCTCAATTGGCAAGAAAATGAAAGCTCAAGAAAACATCTATACGTTTGATGACTTTGTAGATCTTCGTAAGACAGCATCAAGATCGATTGGTTTTCCTTTGTTTTCTCAAAATCAGCTAGAAGTGAGTTACTAGGTTTTGCCTTTGGACGGGAGAGCTGCAAGTTGCCGGCTTCTTGTCCATCGCCATCCATCCATCCATTTTCTACCGCTTATTCCCTTTTGGGGTCGCGGGGGGCGCTGGCGCCTATCTCAGCTACAATCGGGCGGAAGGCGGGGTACACCCTGGACAAGTCGCCAACTCATTGCAGGGCCAACACAGATAGACAGACAACATTCACACTCACATTCACACACTAGGGCCAATTCACGGGGAGAACATGCAAACTCCACACAGAAAGATCCCGAGCCTGGATTTGAACCCAGGACTGCAGGACCTTCGTATTGTGAGGCAGACACACTAACTCCTCTGCCACCGTGAAGCCCTCTTGTTCATCTCAAGGGATGTAAATTACTCTGATCAAATCGATCAGGATTTCAATCAGGACCCTGATAGTACACACAGAATTAGAGTTGGAGTATAATTCCATATTCCTACAGTGAGATGTACTTCCACAGAAGCTCACTGTAATAGTCCACAGTCCTAAAGAAGATTAAAGCCATTGAGTGGAGAGCTTAGCTTCTCCACGCTCAGATTACGTTCACAGCTGTAAAACGTCCACAGGAACTCTTTATTTGATGCACAAACTCTGCTCGCCTCTGCAGGCAACTTCAGCTTGCACCTCCAACATTTAGTTATCAAAATGTCCAATTGTACCTGAAGCTTTGCAGACAGATATTAGTGGGCATCGGACCTGATGAGAATTGGGCATGAGCACAAAGCAGCGGTGATTTCTAAACTGCTGTTTGGGGGGTAGTGTTGTTCACGTTGCTCAGCCAGCACTCTTGCATAAGTCTTAACAGGGGCCATATGTAGTGGCGCAGTGGAAGAGTGGCCGTGTGCAACCCGAGGGTTCCTGGTTCAATCCCCACCTAGTACTAACCTCGTCACGTCCGTTGTGTCCTTGAGCAAGACACTTCACCCTTGCTCCTGATGGGTGCTGGTTAGGGCCTTTCATGGCAGCTCCCTCCATCAGTGTGTGAATGTGTGTTTGAATGGGTGAATGTGGAAGTAGTGTCAAAGCGCTTTGAGTGCCTTGAAGGTAGAAAAGCGCTATACAAGTACAACCCATTTATCATTTACCTGCTTTAAAACAATTTAATTTAACTGAAAGTGACTTAAAAGACTCACATGTTCTATTAATAGACTAGGACTGCATCCAAACAGTTAAAGGAAAGCAGAGATTGATATCAGTTGGCTTCAACAGTGCAAAAGCACAATGAAAAGCTGGACAGAGCTATGAATAAATGGAGATGTGCGACGTTAACTGGCGTGCCGCGTGGTCACATGACTGAAGCGTAGCCATCCCCACCTCTCTCTGTTAGGAGTGACTTCTGGCGGACGCTCTTTGCTGCGACATATGTCTGCCTCCGCCACACAGCATGAAGCGCCCTGGCACCACCTTCCTTTGCGGCCAACGTCACACGGATCCCACCCGGCAACCGGGAGCAGACACACGACTCACTCATCGCTTGCCATTGCTCGAAAAGATGGAAGAAACCCAGGTTGTGAAACTGTGGACAAGCTCTGTATTTGACCAAGAGTCGGGTAAACCTAAAGAAATCAAGTCAAGTGACTTAGATTTTTGTGAATTTATTGCGGGGTAGAGTTAATTTGTCTATGACAGGGGTCGGGAACCTTTTAGGCTGAGAGAGACATACAAGCCAAATATTTTAAAAAGTATTTTCGTGGGAGCCATATACTATTTTTTTTTAACGCTGAATACAACTAAATTCATGCATTTTTTAAGTAAGAACAACAGTTTTAGAGTATAATAAGTCTCTTATTCTTTTTTTAGTAACAATGTTATTCCGAAACTAACCAACAATAAATAAAATACCTCTTACTAGGGTGTTCCACGATTCGATTCAATATCCATTCTTGGGGTCACGATTCGATAATATATCGATTTTTTCGATTCAACGCGATTCTCGATTCAAAAACGATATTTTCCCGATTCAAAACGATTCTTTATTCATTCAATACATAGGATTTCAGCAGGATCCACCCCAGTCTGCTGACATGCTAGCAGAGTAGTAGATTTTTGTAAAAACCTTTATAATTGTAAAGTACAATGTTTTATCAACTGATTGCAATAATGTAAATTTGTTTTAACTATTAAACAAACCAAAAATATAACTTATTTTTTCTTTATGAAAACATTGGACACAGTGTGTTGTCAAGCTTATGAGATGCGATGCAAGCGTAAGCCACTGTGACACTATTGTTCTTTTTTTTTATTTTTAAAAAATGTCTAATGATAATGTCAATGAGGGATTTTTAATTACTGCTATGCTGAAATTATAACTAATATCGATACTGTTGTTGATAATATTCATTTTTGTTTCACTACTTTTGGTTTGTTCTGTGTCGTGTTTGTGTCTCCTCTCAATTGCTCTGTTTATTGCAGTTCTGAGTGTTGCTGGGTCAGGTTTGGTTTTGGAATTGGATTGCATTGTTATGGTATTGCTGTGTAGTGGTTCGTTGGATTGATAAAAAGAAAAAAAAAAAAGAAAACTTTAAAAATGAGAATCGATTCTGAATCGCACAACGTATTCGAATCGATTTTTTTTTTTTACCATTAATGCGACTTCTTGAACAGGTGCGGTAGGAACCAGATGGATGGATTAAAATGAATGAGAATGTTTTATATTTTCAACGTTATTTTTAACACTCTGATTAACAGTGGAATTATTAATTACTTACCGTGTTAAGCTATGTCTGAGAGCCAGGTGCAGTCATCAAAAGAGCCACATCTGGCTCTAGAGCCATAGGTTCCCTACCCCTGGTCTATGACATCCACTATATTGCCAAAAGTATTTGGCCACCCATCCAAATGATCAGAATCAGGTGTCCTAATCACTTGGCCAGGCCACAGGTGTTTAAAATCAAGCACTTAGGCATGGAGACTGTTTCTACAAACATTTGTGAAAAAATGGGCCACTCTCAGTGGTTTCCAGCGTGCAACTGCCATAGGATGCCACCTGTGCAACAAATCTGGTCCTGAAATTTCCTCCGAGTTAGGCCACCGACAGTGGCCTAGTGGTTAGAGTGTCCGCCCTGAGATTGGTAGGTTGGGAGTTCGAGCCCCGCCTGAGTCATGCCAAAGACTATAAAAAATGGGACCTATTACCTCCCTGCTTGGCACTCAGCATCAAGGGTTGGAATTGGGGGTTAAATCACCATAAATGATTCCCGGGCGCTTTGCTGGGCCTGAGCTCATCTGAGATGGACTGATGCAAGGTGGAAAAGTGTTTTGTGATCTGACGAGTCCACATTTCAAATTATATTTGGAAACTGTGGATGTGGTGTCCTCCGGAACAAAGAGGAAAAGAACCATCCGGATTGTTATAGGCGCAAAGTTCAAAAGCCAGCATCTGTGATGGTATGGGGGTGTATTAGTGCCAAAGGCATGGGTAACTTACACATCTGTGAAGGCACCATTAATGCTGAAAGGTCCATACAGGTTTTGGAGCAACATATGTTGTCATCCAAGCAACGTTATTTCAGCAAGACAATGCCAACAGCGTGGCTTCGTAGTAAAAGAGTGTGGGTACTTTCCTTGCCTGCCTGCAGTCCAGACCTGTCTCCCATCGAAAATGTGGGGCGCGTTATGAAGCATAAAATACGAGAGCGGAGACCCCGGACTGTTGAACAACTAAAGCTCTACCTAAAACAAGAATGGGAAAAAAATTCTACTTTCAAAGCTTCAACAATTAGTTTCCTCAGTTCCCAAACGTTTATTGAGTGTTGTTAAAAGAAAAGGTGATGTAACACAGGGGTGAACATGCCCTTTCCCAACTACTTTGGCATGTGTTGCAGCCATGAAATTCTAAGTTAATTATTATTTGCAAAAAAAACCCCAAAGTTTATGAGTTTGAACATCAAATATCTTGTCTTTGTAGTGCATTCAATTGAATATGGGTTGAAAAGGATTTGCAAATCATTGTATTCCGTTTATATTTACATCTAACACCATTTCCCAACTCATATGGAAATGGGGTTTGTATTTTATTATTTGCTATACATGTTTCACACTGCAAATGATAAAATGTATGATTAGATAAAGCAGGCGTGTCCTTTTGATGACGCACTAAAGGCATCATTTAAAGATAAAAAGTTGACACGTTGATACTAATAATGAACAAAAACAAATATTCATATCAAAATATATGAATAGTGTTTATTTAGTCTTGTTATTAGACTAATTACAAACCATGTGATGGCATCTCGTTCAACCACCCCAACACTCTTTTAGCTGAAACAATGAATAATTGTGATTAATAAATGTGATTAATGTATTGATGAAAAATAATCGTGATTAATCGCGTAGCCTGACATTTGGTGCAAGCAGTGCACAAAAAGTCGTCTTCTTAAACGATGAATCAGTCCCACATGGTTGACGTTGTGTTTGTTGAGATCAGGGGAAATTCACGATAAGCTGAAAAGGAGAGCCTGATTTGTTCACCTTAATGCACCTACAGCACAGTTTGGGTAATCTCGCATCATTGGAGCATTTTTTAGCATTGGTTATCAAATCTATTTTCTAATGTTTTCGGATTAATCAGTTTGATTTCATATTGTTCTTATAATTAAAGGTGGACTGCACTTTTTTTGGAGTTGGGCCTATCGTTCACAATCATTATGAGAGACAAGAAGATTAAAGGCCTACTGAAACCCACTACCACCAACCATGCAGTCTGATAGTTTATATCAATGATGAAATATTAACATTGCAACACATGCCAATACGGCCTTTTTAGTTTACTAAATTGCAATTTTAAAATTCGCGCCGAAGTATCCTGCTGAAACGTCGCGGTATGATGACATGTGCGCGTGACGTTACGCATTGTAGAGGACATTTTGTTACCGCACCGTTCCCAGCTATAAGTCTTCTGTTTTCATCGCATAAGTTCACAGTATTCTGGACATCTGTGTTGCTGAATCTTTTGCAATTTGTCCAATGAATAATGTAGACGTCAAATAAGAAAACTGTAGGTGGGAGGCGGTGTTTTGCGGCCGCCTTTAGCACAAACACAGCCGGTGTTTCATTGTTTACATTCCCGAAAGATGACAGTGAAGCTTTACTATGGAACAGAGTGGTCAAGCGAACACGGTTGGATTGGAACACACACACAAAGTACAGTGTATAATGCAGCGATTATTTCGAAAGATCGTGTTTCAAAGAGGGTCCCTTGCGAAGGGCAGAGATGGGCATCGCCACCACCTGTCGACTGGTGCTGAAGAAAGGTGCGGGGCCGACCTTCAGGTTGTACAGGAACGACCATATAATCTCACTAAAACACTAGTAACACAATAACATCTGAATCGCTCCCACTGTATAGTCTTTTTTTTTTGTAGTCTTTCACGCTCACTTTCCTCATCCACGAATCTTTCATCCTAGCTCAAATGAATGGGGAAATGGTCGCTTTCTCGGTCCGAATCGCTCTCGCTGCTGGTGGCCTTGATTGTAAACAATGTTCGGCTGTGAGGAGCTCCACAACCCATGACATCACGCGCATATCGTCTGCTACTTCCGGTACAGGCAAGGCTTTTTTATCAGTGAGTGCTCCATTTATATCAAAATAGTTTGGCTTCAAGCCCCACATTTATAGCTTCGAGTCACGCCGACTTCTTACTCAACCTTCCTTAGTGCTGGCTTCTAGAAGCAGCAGTTTATCCTCCGTATATTCAGCTTCAAAAAAGTTGTGAATCCTCTTTTGTCCAAAAATAGTTGTCTTTGTTGACTGTTACCAAGTTTGCCGTGATTAGAAAACACACTCGAGTTTAACGGAACTAGGAACACACAATTGTTGCCAGATGTCGGAGGTGCGCTGCTATTGAAACAGAAATCAATGAGTGAAGAAAATGACCAAAATACGGTATATATTGAACATATTACATATTGTTATGAAAGTGTCTGCTATTACAGTATATAAACTTGCAGTGTATATGTAAAATATTTGTTTTGAAGTTGTTTTAGAGAGCTTTGAAGGCTACAACGGTGACTCCCATTAGCCGCATCTTCCAAGCATTTTTTATGTGACGCTTAGCTAGCATCGTGGTGGTGTTTGCGTTCTCCCGTGGGTGCAGCGAAGATGGAACACAGCGTGAAGGTAGGAATAAGAATTTATTTATACAATAAAAAAAAACAAGAACAAAAACACTAGCACAAAGGCATTAACCAAAAACCAACAGAACTAGCGTGGGAGCTCGAAAGAACAAAGGGAACTGAAGGCGCTAGCGTGTAAGCTAGGGACAAACAAACAAAGTAGCATAGAAGCTAATCGAGTACGAAAAAGGTAGTTACCACAACTCTTGAAAGAGCGACGTCAACTGTTGCGTGAAGCAAACAAGAGTCCAAGAAAGAATGTCAAACAAAGGCGGTCTTAAGTAGGGAGATAACTAATCAGGGGCAGGTGCGTGTTATCAAAGGAGAGACAGGTGACACAAAATGGGTAACTATGACAACGGAACAAAACCAGGAAGTGCCACCGGGATCTAAGGACGTCAAACACACAACAGGGTGATAATAAAACAGAACAAAAACAGAACATGACATGATCCAAGACGCAGACCATGACATTTTATCGTCTTTAAAATCTTTAAAAAAAAGACGTGTTCTTGTCTCTCATAAGGATTGTGAACAACAGGCAAATTAATAAAAACAGTGCTGTTTTCGTTTAACATATAGTTGTCATGTATCCGTACCCAAAACCAAGCTACATACCAAACCGTCATTATTGCATAGATACCACTTAATAAAGATGCAAGACAAAACCATGGTCACCTGGCTTAATTTCAAGAATGCACCTGCACTCCCGCCCTGTTAAGAGCTGTTAATGTACTGCCACATGATAAAAATGTATGCTACAAGCTTCCCTCTTCGGCTGATTACTGATGAGCACTTATATTTAAACGCCTACTGAAACCCACTACTACCCACCACGCAGTCTGATAGTTTATATATCGATGATGAAATATTAACATTGCAACACATGCCAATACGGCCTTTTTAGTTTACTAAATTGCCATTTTAAATTTCCCGCGAAGTTTCCTCTTGAAAACGTTGCGGTATGATGACGCGTATGATGACTCATGCTTGCGATGTTATTGGTTGGAGTTGACATTTTATGCCAGCACCACTCCCGGTGGCTTCACGGTGGCAGAGGGGTTAGTGCGTCTGCCTCACAATACGAAGGTCCTGCAGTCCTGGGTTCAAATCCAGGCTCGGGATCTTTCTGTGTGGAGTTTGCATGTTCTCCCCGTGAATGCGTGGGTTCCCTCCGGGTACTCCGGCTTCCTCCCACTTCCAAAGACATGCACCTGGGGATAGGTTGATTGGCAACACTAAATTGGCCCTATTGTGTGAATGTGAGTGTGAGTGTTGTCTGTCTATCTGTGTTGGCCCTGCGGTGAGGTGGCGACTTGTCCAGGGTGTACCCCGCCTTCCGGCCGATTGTAGCTGAGATAGGCGCCAGCGCCCCCCGCAACCCCGAAAGGGAATAAGCGGTAGAAAATGGATGGATGGACCACTCCCGGCTAAAGGTAGTCTGCTTTAATCGCATAATTACACAGTATTTTGGACATCTGTGTTGCTGAATTTTTTGCAATTTGTTCAATTAATAATGGAGACTATAGAGAAGAATGCTGTTGGTGGAAAGCGGTGGATTGCAGCTGCCTTTAGCAACCAAAACACAACCGGTGTTTCTTCGTTTGTTGTGTAGCTTTAATATGGAACAGAGCGGTCAAGCTAACATGTTTCCCAACCACATGTCAACCGGCAGGTTTCGGTGAGAAAATGGTGGTAATAAGTCGGCTCTTACCTGAGACATGAGCGGAGCTTGCATCCTCCTGCAGCAGCTGTCAAAAAGGCAGCTGCGACTTTCTTGGCTCCTCCAGGGTTTCCATCAGAGACACTGGCGGTCACCACACCCCTCCGACTTTCAGGTATGACTTTATAATCTCACTAAAACACTAGTAATACAATAATCAGATTAGGGATTTTCCAGAATTATCCTAGTAAATGTGTCTAATAACATCTGAATCGCTCTCACTGCCCTCGCCTTTTTTTCCTTTTTTTCTAGTGCTTCACTCTAACTTTCCTCGTCCACGGATCTTTCATCCTCACTAAAATTAATGGAGAAATCGTCGCTTTCTTGGTCTGAATCGCTCTGGCTGCTGGTGGCTATGATTATAAACAATGTGAGTATGTGACGTCACGCGCACATCGTCTGCTACTTCCGGTACAGGCAAGGCTTTTTTTAGTGACCAAAAGTTGCAAACTTTATCGTCGATGTTCTCTACTAAATCCTTTCAGCAAAAATATGGCAATATCGCGAAATGATAAAGTTTGACACATAGAATGGACCTGCTATCCCTGTTTAGATAAGAAAATCTCATTTCAGTAGGCCTTTAATCTCAACAGCCATCTTTTTCACCGGACCCATTTCTTAATACACGTGTTTATGCGCTAAAGTAGTCTGACAGAGTAGCGTTAAGGGTCTAGGTGAGAAATGGCAAGCATTAATGGCTGAGCAGCATCACCCCTGAGGGGCCAGGATAAGGACAAGCTCGCCCAATGTCATGACGACTCAGGAGATGGACACAATGTTCCATTCCTAACAAACTGGAGCAGCCAAGTGGTGATACTTTCTTAAAGAGTGTCTTACATTCTCACACTGAAAATGAGTTGACGTACAGTAATTCGGAGTATTAGAAGACAAAACCGTACAAATATGCTTATCGGGGTCTAGCAGACGTGAAGCAAATCTAATCAGCACAATTTGATTAGACCAAAACCAGCTAGATGCAGTCCCCTGCCATGTCTTGATCTTATTCACTACATCATCTGCAGCTGTATTAGTACATATGACAAAAGCCAACAACATTGTAAACTTCTGAGCCACGCAAACTCATTTGGAACAAACTGCAGTGGTAACTCTGTTTTCATATGCTCAACTTTTCATATGATTTCATGGTTGAGGAAAATTTCCCCAAAAGTTTACCCTGGTTATCGTATAGCCAGTTATGGCATGGTTAAATATTGCGGTTATCTTGTACCATGGGTGTCAAACTATAGCCCGTTTAATTTCATTTGGCCCTTGAGGCAATATCAACTTAATATTAGAGCTGGCCCGCCGGTAACACCACATTTACCGCTAATACTCATACTTGCCAACCCTCCCGATTTTCCCGGGAGACTCCCGAAGTTTAGTGCCCTTCCCTAAAATCTCCCTGGGCAACCATTCTCCCGATTTCCACCCGGACAACAATATTGGGAGCGTGCCTTAAAGGCACTGCCTTTAGCATTCCCTACAACATGCCGTCACGTCCTCTTTTCCTCCATATAAACAGCGTGCTGGCTAAGTCACATAATATATGCGGCTTTCACACACACATACTTGGTCAAAATCCATACTGGTCACACTGAAGGTGGCCGTATAAAGAACTTTAACACTGTTACAAATATGCGTCACACTGTGAACCCACACCAAACAAGAATGACAAAACACATTTCAGGAGAACACCCGCACCGTAACACAACAGAGCAAATACCCAGAACCCTTTGCAGCACTAACTCTACCGGAACGCTACAATATACATTCCTCGCTACCACCAAACCCCGCCCACCTCATTTTTATTTTATTTTCGAATTAATTAGCCTGTGGAAAAAGTTAATGTTGATATTTACCACAGAAGGCTGCAAATAGAAAAGAGGCATTCATTTTTTTAAATTCAATTGTATTTAAGATACCACTGATGTTTTTTGTTTGTTTTTTGAAAGTTGATTTTGTACTATTACGTTATATAAGCTCTGCCTGTTCCATGGGAGGAAGCCGGAGTACCCGGAGGGAACCCACGCAGTCACGGGGAGAACACGCAAACTCCACACAGAAAGATCCTGAACCCGGGATTGAACCCAGGATTACTCAGGACCTTCGTATTGTGAGGCATATGCACTAACCCCTGTTCCACCATGCTGCCCTATTTAAGCCTTACTTGTTCAATATTCATTGCAAAACTTGTTTGGGTCCCTATTAAAAGGTTAATTTGTTCAACCTTGGCCCGCGGCTTGGTTCAGTTTTAAATTTTGGCCCACTCTATATTTGAGTTTGACACCCCTGTCTTATACTGTCTCAGTTTTGGTACGGCCAAACATTGCGCATCATAACCTAGTCCATTTGTCCACTTATCATTCAGTGGCATGAAGTATCCAAATAATCCCAGACGTTGGTGACTAAATCCCTGTCAGAGGTGAATTTAGGATTGAAGAAGATCAAGATGAGCCCAGTTTGTTAGATTTTTTTTACTCATCCTCCTCTTCCTCTGCGTTCACCTTTTTCTCATCAACGTTCCCGTTCTGTTACCCTGTAAAATATGTGTTTGTCTTTCGAACGGGTTTGTGCTGAAAATAAAATGTTGTTGTACTTGTCTAATGACAAAGAGCTTCTTCTTCTTCGTGTTCTCCTTCTTTTTCGTCTTCTACTGCATCCTGCATCCTACACCCTGCAACCTACTCGGTGACCTGGTAACCTACTCAGTGGCCTAGTGGTTAGAGTTTCCGCCCTGAGATCGGTAGGTCGTGAGTTCAAATCCCGGCCGAGTCATACCAAAGACTATAAAAATGGGATCCATTGCCTCTCTGCTTGGCACTTAAGGGTTGGAATTGGGGTTAAGTCCCCATAAATGATTCCCGGGCGCGGCCCCACTGCTGCCCACTGCTCCCCTCACCTCCTAGGGCAGGGGTAGGGAACCTATGGCTCGCAAGCCAGATGTGGCTCTTTTGATGACTGCATCCGGCTCTCAGGTAAATCTGAGCTGACATTGCTTAACACAATAAGTAATGAACAATTCCACTTGTAATCACAGTGTTAAAAATAATGTTGAAAATATAAAAAATTCTCATGTATTTTTAATCCATCCATCCGTTTTCTACCGCACCTGTTCAAGAAGTTGTGTTAATGGTAAGAAGTTATTTATTTATTATTGGTTAGTGTGGGGCTTGCTCTCCTGGGGGGTTCTTCACACCACCATGCACCGACATGAGAGCCTGTTTCAGGGTTGCAATATTGTTTTATTTTTCAATAGTTTCCAGCAGTTGTCTTTTTCTCTTTCGTTCTCGCTCGCACTCTGGCTCCAGCTCCAACCCTGTCTCTCCTCCTGGCTGCTGCTTATAACAGAGCGACAGGTGATTAGATAACAAGGCCCAGGTGGGCCATCTACGCACCTGTCGCTGATTTCGAGGCCGGTCCTGGCACACCCTGCTTTGCTGCAGGCCCCCAGGCCACGCCCCCTCCACAGTTAGCTTCAGAATACCAATGTTATTACAAAGAATAAGAGACCTATTATACTCTGGAAATGTTGGTCTTACTTAAAAATGCACGCGTTTAGTTGTGTTCAGTGTTAAACATGTTTTTATATGTCTCTTAGGGAAATACATTTTAAAATATTTGGCTTCTTGGCTCTCTCAGCCAAAAAGGTTCCGACCCCTGGGTTAGAGTGTCCGCCCTGAGATCGGTAGGTCGTGAGTTCAAATCCTGGCCGAGTCATACCAAAGACTATAAAAATGGGACCCATTACCTCCCTGCTTGGCACTCAGCATTAAGGGTTGGAATTGGGGGTTAAATCACCATAAATGATTCCCGGGCGTGGCCACGGCTGCTGCCTACTTCTCCCCTCACCTCCTAGGGGGTGATCAAGGGTGATGGGTCAAATGCAGAGAATAATTTCTCCACATCTAGTATGTATGTGACAATCATTGGTACATTAACTTTTAACTTTAACTTTAATCCCCTGCATCTTCTTCTTCTTCCTCTTCTTCCGCCTCTTCTTTTTTTCCCTCCTCTTCTTAGTTTTTTTATTTTCTTTTTTCTTCATGAGGGGTGGATTTTTTTTTTAGCTTGTGCAAACATTTGGTGCTCTTTTAGAAAATGAAGCAGCCTCTCAATTTTTGAATTTGGACCGACTTCAATCAGACAGAAAGCACCAAATTACACTAAGCATTCCTTACATATTTTTTTTTCTTCCAATAATCCAAAACAATGTAAAAATTCACATAGCATTATCTTGCTATTATTCGCTTTCTTTATACGGCACAATCGAACACGTAGCAAACCAGCAGAATAACCTGTAACAACTATAACACAAACCAGAATCATCATCCGTTTCATCACAACTGGTGGTGTCAATCTGTTGCGGTACTTTTTGTTGAAAAACCTCCTTATATCCAAGTTTGCAGTCTTTGCATTATTGGGGATACTGAAAACAACTTCTTCAGGGTAGGCTCAGGTATATATGCTGTATGCAAGGTACTTTATGCAGCTGCTGCCTCTCTTAGATTCTGGTACTGCACGTTACTTCTGATTCAGATTTGAGATTTTTGAGAAAACACCCAGGACTTGAGCTCAAATAGCCACTCCCTAAAGCTGCCCCTAGGGTCTCTCTACTTATTTTTCCTTTGAGTATGTCTTGAACATATTTCACCATTGGACTAAAGTGTTTTCAATAACGGTAAAAGTGATGTTTAATGTTTATTCATCATTTATATGCCATTCTATTCTGCCATTCTAATACATGTGTTTTGTGTTCACATTTTTGAGTTTGTTTAGTTAAAAAATGTCTCTGGTTTTCCGACGGTTTGGTTTTAATTGAACTTTATGGAGAGGATTATCTATGACACCTAAGGTACAACTGTATTGGCAAATGTTGAGCACACATGAATTTGTCAGAATGTGTTTGAGCTCCAGCCTGGACTGAAGACCTGGAATGCGAGCGACTGAAAGGATTACGGCTTCACTCTCAAACTGAGCTTTCTCACTTTTCCACTCATACTTCAGTAATTGCTGTTGGACCTTCTAACCTATATTTTAAAATACATTTTTTATATGTATTTCACAGCTACGTACAATGGGTTTGCTTTGTTGTTTTAAAACAGATGTTCTACACCAGGGTTGTCAAACTCAAATATGAAGTGGGCCAAAATTCTAAACTGAACAAAGCCGCGGGCCAAAGTTGAAAACCTTAACCTTTTAATAGGGACCCAAACAAGTTGAATATTGAACAAGCAAGGCTTATATAACTTTATAGTGACATGCAAAATCGAGTTCTGGGTATTTGTTGTGTTGTGTTTATGTTGTGTTACAGTGCAGATGTTCTCCCGAAATGTGTTTGTCATTCTTGTTTGGTGTGGGTTCACAGTGTGGTGTTACAGTGTTAAAGTTTTTTATACGGCCACCCTCAGTGTGACCTGTATGGCTGTTGACCAAGTATGCGTTGCATTCACTTGTGTGTGTGTAGAAGCCGCATATACATTACGTGACTGGGCCGGCACGCTGTTTGGGGCGGCATGGCGTAGTGGGTAGAGCGGCCGTGCCAGAAACCTAAGGGGTTGCAGGTTCGCTTCCCACCTATTAACATCCAAATCGCTGCCGTTGTGTCCTTGGGCAGGACACTTCACCCTTGCCCCCGGTGCCGCTCGCACTGGTGAATGAATGATTGGTGGTGGTCGGAGGGGCCGTAGGCGCAAACTGGCAGCCACGCTTCCGTCAGTCTACCCCAGGGCAGCTGTGGCTACAGATGTAGCTTACCACCGCCAGGTGTGAATGAATGATGGGTTCCCACTTCTCTGTGAGCGCTTTGAGTATCTAACAATAGAAAAGCGCGATATAAATCTAATCCATTATTATTATTATTATTGTTTGTATGGAGGAACAGCAGACGTGACGACAGGTTGTAGAGGATGCTAAAAGCAGTACCTTTAAGGCAAGCCCCCAATATTGTTGTCCGAGTGGAAAGTCGGGAGAATGGTTGCCCCGGGAGATTTTCGGGGGAGGCACTGAAATTCGGGATTCTCCTGGAAAAATCGGGAGAGTTGGCAAGTATGAGAATTAGCGTTGAATGCGGTGATACAGCGGCACCGCCACTGTATAATACCGGCGGGCCAGCTCTAATGTTAATTTATTATTGCCTCAAGGGCCAAATGAAATTACACGGCGGGCCAAATTTGGCCCGCGGGCCAGAGTTTGACACCCATGCTCTACACATTTTGTACATTGAGCAACTTCACTCTAAAATGTTCTGAAGCTCATGCAAAGTCATGTCAAGATGACAGATTGTAGCAGTCTGTTTGAATAATGTCCATTTTGACATTGCTAATTAGCACTGAGTGGACCTGTGATAATTAGCAAGACAAATTAACCGTGGCTTTATTGCAGCTGCAGATCAAGGTGTTGCTTTCTGCGTTATTTATCGTTGACATTATCACTCAGTGTTTGGCAGATAGCTCAATATTTGCGATACAAAACATTAGGGCCGTCAAAGTTAACGTGATAACGAGTCAACACTAATTTGCTTCAACAGCAAATTATGTGTCATTTGTGACTGTCGGCCCACACCATAATACGGAAAATAAACCGGAACCGCTGTCACAAGAGGTAACACACACCAAGGAGAAATTAGACTAAAAAAATAACACACTGAATGGCCAGACCAAAGCCATCTGCATCTACCGCCGAGTCATCAACGGTGCATGTTGTGTCCTAAATCAGCAATGCAGAGAAGCCCCACTTCCTCCAGACCACACTAGAAAGTCCACAACGAACAACTACATCCAACAAACTTTCCACAGAAATTGCCACAAGGGTGTTAACAGCCCCAATTCTGCGACCGGTCAATATTGCACACCGATCACATGCCCTGACTGTCATGAAGACTGAGGAGGCACCACGCCTGCATGCACAATAAAGCGATTTCTTACATTGTCTTTTACACTAGGTTTGTTTTTAAAGTCTGTCACACTAAATGTATGTACTGTATGTGTGAGAGTATGTTTGTGAGTGTGTTTATGTCAAATGATTCCTGTTTAATAAACCCCAAAACATTTTCATAAAGCAAATAAATTGTCCAATCCCTGTTGATATTAATACAAACTTGAACATGATCTAAGGCAGTGGTTTTCAACCTTTTTTCAGTAATGTACCCCCTGTGAACATTTTTTTTAATTCAAGCACCCCCTAATCAGAGCAAAGCATTTTTGGTTAAAAAAAAAAGAGATAAAGAAGTAAAATACAGCACTATGTCATCAGTTTCTGATTCATTAAATTGTATAACAGTGCAAAATATTGCTCATTTGATGTGGTCTTTCTTGAACTATTTAGAATAAAGATATACAAATAAACAAGTGATTCATTTATAAATAAAGAATTCTACAGATAGAAGTAATCATCAACTTAACTGGATTCATGAACTTAATTCTAAACATTTCTTCACAAAAAAAGAAATCTTTAACATCAGTATTTATGGAACATGTCCACAAAAAATCTAGCTGAATATTGCATTGTTGCAATTTTTTTCACAGTTTATGAACTTACTGTTGTGATCCGATTCCCGGATCACATCTTTTGTCTGTATTTGAGTCCTTGTTTGTGTTTTGATTATTAATTTTAGACTCTTCCTGTTCTGAGTTTTGCACTTCCTGTTTTATCTCGTTGCCATGGTTTCTCATTTGTTCCACCTGCTATGTTTTTCGACGCACAACTGACGGCAATCGTTTACTTTAGTATTTAAGACTGTTTTCTACCTCAGTTCGGTCTTGGCTCATGGTTTGCTACGCGCAACTGTCACGTTTGGTTATCTCTGCTTTGTCGGTTCTGTGCTAAGTTACACCTTAGCTTCTGTGCGCTTGACACGCGCTTCTGTGACACTTACTTGGACTTTTTGTGCTAGCTATTAGCTTTAACTTTTCGTGCGCTCCGGCATGCCTTTAATTTGCTGTTTGTACAAGTGTTCTTTTATTTTTTTTGTATAATAAATCAGATTCTTACCTGCAATCCTGCCTGTCTGGTCCCACTGCATCCTGAGGTGATATCTCCGCGCATCACAATGCGTTTTGAATGTGACACTTACATTCATATTTTGTTGAAGTGTTATTCAATACATATATTTACAAAGGATTTTTGAATTGTTGCTATTTTTAAAATATTTGAAAAAAATCTCACAAACCCCTTGGTATACCTTCAAGTACCCCCAGGGGTACGCATACCCCCATTTGAGAACCATTTATCTAAGGTACACTTATTTAAGATACTGTATTTTCTGGACTACAAGGCGCACTTAAAATGTTTTTTTTCCCTCAAAACTCGCCAGTGCCCCTTATAACCCGGTTCGCTTAATGTAAGGAATAAGTTTGGTTGAGCTTACTCACCTCGAAACTATTTTATTTGGTACATGGTGTAATGATAAGTATGGCCAGTAGATGGCAGTCAAACATAAGAGAAAAGTGTAGGCTGCACTATGATGGCAATATGACTCAAGTAATCAACAACAAAATTTTATATGTTCCCTTTAAGATATAGAAAATTACACACGGCGCTCAAAAATCTATCAAAATAATTTAGTACGATTTTGGTAAGCTGTGAAGCCGCACCGCTTGATGTGCTTCAACATACGAGTATTATTATGGTGCGTGTATAAGGTAAGACCTATTATCTGGCATTTTGTTTCGCAATATCATGCAAAAGCAACTTTTCTTACCTTCTGGTACCTGCTGATTTGTATTTGGGATCTGTATAAATGTTGAAACATTGTGCGCGTCCGCCTTTGTAGTATGTGCTGGCACCGTAGTAGATAAGCTACTTCTTTTTATCTATCTTGTTGTTATGCGACATTCATCCTCCGCTGTTGCCATTTCTTATACAAAGTAGTGTAAAGTTCTTACTTTTATCTGTCAGTAAACTCGCCATGAACGCTAAAACATAACGGGGTGAGTTTACATAATTAAACCAAGGAACTTTAGTTATTAGAGAGTCGGACATTTTTTTACAGGACACATTTCCGGTGTTGTTTGCGGATGAAGTGATGCTGCTCCTTTATTGATTTAAGAAAAGTCTGAATTTCATTAAAACAGTTAACTCCATCTTTTGACACTTCTTTCACTCCCGTCCTTGCATGCTACACCACTACAACAAAGATGACGGGGACAAGACGCTGCCATGTAAATAAGACCGCCCACAAAACAACGCATCCGGAAGCGACTGTCAGAAAGCGGCTTGAAGATTATCTGTAAAAATATAATCCATGCAACATTTTGACCAAAAAAACAACATTACATGTCATGTAGACCACAAGGATGTGTTTTACATTTAGAAAAAAATAATATTAATATGACTCCTTTGGTGCGCCCTATAATCCGGTGCGCCTAATATATGAAAAAAGAACAAAAATGGACAATTCATCGACGGTGTGCTTTATAATCCTGTGCGATCTATGGTCCGGAAATTATGGTAAATATGTTGTATTTATTGGTGATTATCACAATTAATTATCTGTTGACCACTGTCAAAATGCAATTATTCGTGATTGAATGTTTTCATCGTTTGACATTCCTACAAAACAAAAAACTAACCCGACAGCGAGATTAATGGAAGTCAGGCCTCCACTGATGGAACAAACACCAGGGGAACCTCAGCAATCTTGTTCAGACTAAATAAAACTTGAAAATTCACTGAAGCGTTTCATGATGTGTCAGTCAAGTTAAGTTCTGGTTTCCTTTAAAGGTTTAAGGTTACATTTATCAAAGGACAGCACAGACATATGAGTTAGAAACACAATGAGACAGCTATACTAGAACTACTGTTCGTTTGACCCAACTTTCCCCAATGGTGGCTGTCTGAGTTGTACTTTGGAAAGGTGTAATTTCAGTTCACACACTGGTGTTCTGTAAAAAATGGATTATGATACTTTGGAGAGATTTTCCTGAATTGTGATATGTTTGGAAGGATGGGTAGACACAACGTGAAATAGTGTAGTCGGTAGGGTCCTCTCCGCATTCTAACCTTGTAAGGCAGGACGACAGCAGAGCCTCCACTGATCCCCACAATGGGCACGCCTGTCTGAGTGGAAATGAAGTCCAGGATTTGGGCCACCGCCTCCGAGCCGACGTTGTCCTCAAACACCACGCCATGGACGCGGTTGGTGGAGAGCGTGTCGCAGATGCGAGTGAGCAGCGCTCGTGGGTTGGTGTTGTTCACCAGCACAGTGATGG
This sequence comes from Nerophis ophidion, assembly GCF_033978795.1. Taxonomy (NCBI): domain Eukaryota; kingdom Metazoa; phylum Chordata; class Actinopteri; order Syngnathiformes; family Syngnathidae; genus Nerophis; species Nerophis ophidion. Next base: position 22,358,387 of record NC_084617.1, read on the forward strand.
GGTTCACTTCCAGTGGCAGGTCCATGAAGTTCTCCCGACTTAGCCGCCCTTTGATCTCTGTCTGGTAGGTGGAGCCACTGAATACCACCGCCACGTTCACCGCGGGCGTGGGGATCCCAAACGGCCGGCCTGAACACCGGGGGGCGGCGCTGAAGAGCAGCAGCAGCACTGGCGGCCACCACAAGGAGTCGCTCAAGCAGCCTAAACGAACGCCCATCTCAGTCACCTACTGCCTGGAGGAGGGGTCAGAGTTGGGGGAGAGGGGTCAAAAGAGGGAATTGCCATTAGATACACAGAAATTGCTCTATTGTGTTGTGCAAATACACACTAATCCAGACTGCTTATTTTAGTGTCATAGTGCTGCTCGTTGTGGCGTAACGAAGAGGGCATTAAAGGAGCTCAGTTGTATTTTTAGTGTCAGCATGCAGCACGGGGCTGAGACTGGGCTCTTAGGGTGGCATCTGCCACCGGGCTGCTGTTGTATTTTGCGTTCCAACACAACAGATGGTGTCCAGTGTTTAATGCAACAAATGGAGAACAAGCAGATTCGTCATCTCTCGTGACATTATGTTTGTGGCTGTTGCTTAAAAAATTTCCCGACTTAATCTGCCAACGGTCTACTTGAATAACTTTGGCTGTGGTCATGAACTGACATCTCTACTGTCATTAAGAGATGGTGCTCTGAGTTTGGTTGAGTCAATTTAAAATTTTCTACTGAATTAATTGAAACTGCCAAGTTGGCCTCGGGGCTAATCCAAGCTCTTTGTGCGGCATCACTAATGGAGTGGATTTCACCAACTAACTGAATCCATTGCCGCCAAAACACTGATTGCTACGCTCTTTGCCCTCTGGGAAATAACAAAGAATAACCGGCAGAATTAGTTTAACGCTGACATTGTTGTGTTGACAGACAAACTCCAGCGCGTTTGTCAAACGTGTCAGAGTGCCGTTGGATGCCCCGTGGGAGCGTTGCACGCTGGTTCCGCTGTCAGAGAGATCTGATCCACCATGTGATGGAGTCCCAGTGGGGGGAATGTATTGTAATCCCTCGGTAATCCCTGCCAGGCGTCACAGCCTACAGCTTGATTGTAGCATATAAACTTATCAGGAGATTTGGTGAACGCACGAGACTCCACGGGGGCCACTGAGGAGGACCCAGCGGTGCTTTATACCAAAGCAAGGCAGCTAGTCTAGCTTGATGCATACTCAGGCATTGTCATTACAGTCGGGTCACATGCTAGGATCTATATAAAAAAAACAAAAAACGAATGTGTCCCCGCGATGCCTTACACGTGATCCTGCAGGTATTCCCGTAAATCATCTCATAAACTGATAAGTGCTCTCTGTGAGGAATTTAGCGCATCATTCTTTGCAATGACATTAGCCATGTTTCAGCTGCGACAGCACCGGACTAGTTTAGGGTTAATGCCTTTGACGGGGGAGAGACGTACGTGGTCAAAATGCTTAAAACGTTCTGACCTTGCACATGCTCAATCAAGGAAGTGAAACAGCTGAGGCAGATGCCTGAAGGTCGAACATGACGAAGGTTTAAACCAAACGGCAATAAGTCATCAATAACTGGGCGACATAGTCCCAGAACATGCGAGCAAATAATTGGAGAAAGTGACTTTGAGGAACAACTTGTAGGTTATCAAGCATTTTAGGTGTGTGATCATGTAAGTGCTGCGACACAGCTGGCAGATTAGCGCTATAAATTTACTGGCAACGAACCAGCTAGCTGTAAAAGTCATCTGTAACCTGCACTGGTACGTAAGCTTTTACATCCACACTTTAAATCCTCTAAAAAAAGCATTCCCGGCTCGGGACATCCCTTTTTAAAAGTGGAAATGCACGACTGCAGGGCTGTCTGGACGGACTGGCTGAGCATGAACTAGATTCTGCTTTCATCTTACTCCCTCACCAGATGAATTTCATGCCTTGACAGCAAGCGACACTTCATAAAACTCAGCGTCGTTAAACATACAAATTGAAAAAAGTGCAGTAGATGAAAAATGCGCTCTCATGGTAAATGTATTCTGTCACCAATGACTGACATGCTTTAAAGCTATGCAAGGATTGCCATTGAATACTGAAAAGCAACAACCTCCTGCCTCCATTGGGTGTGGAGGAATTATTGTAAAAAATAAGGAAAAAAAGGTTGCCTCCTTGAAGAACAAACCAACCTGAACAGATGAAATCGCTTATAAGTTTCCTGTCAGTGTCATTTTCTCAACGACAAGAATGCTAATTCTTCTTTTTTTAAGCATGATCTAATCCGTCTTGGTTGTAATTATATTTGGCTTATTTGATGTTGATCCAATCTGTCCTACAGGCAAAGTTAAATTGAGCAGAGTGCTTGGAAGTACAGGAGGACAAAGCAAACTTGGAAACACAACTTTGAATGATGTTCAAGATGGTCCAGTTAGCTGATATGTAAGACTTTCTTATTACTTCATCATGTTAGTCTAGGTTGTAAATTGCTCAGTGTCACTGAATAATCCAATGTCTTCGTATTAGAGTTGCTCATGTTGCTGCCATGGCTTTTATTTAAAGGCCTACTGAAACCCACTACTACCCACCACGCAGTCTGATAGTTTATATTTCAATGATGAAATATTAACATTGCAACACATGCCAATACAGCCTTTTTAGTTTACTAAATTGCAATTTTAAATTTCCCGGGAGTTTTTTCTTGAAAACGTCGCGTAATGATGACGTGTACGCTTGACGTCACGGGCTGTTAGGGAATATGAGCGCTGCGCACACACACAGCTAAAAGTCGTCTGCTTTAACCGCATAATTACACAGTGTTTTGGAGATCTGTGCTGCTGAATCCTTTGCAATTAGTTCAATTAATATTGGAGAAGTCAAAGTAGAAAGATGGAGTTGGGAAGCTTTAGCCTTTAGCCACACAAACACACGGTGATTCCTTGTTTAAAATTCACGGACGTGAAACTTTACTATGGATCACAGCGGTCAAGCGAACATGGATCCCAACCGAATGTAAACCAGCAGGTTTCGGTGAGAAAATTGTGGTAAAAAGTCGCTTCTTACCGGATATCAGCTGAGATTGTGAAGTGAAGTGAATTATATTTATATAGCGCTTTTCTCTAGTGACTCAAAGCGCTTTACATAGTGAAACCCAATATCTATGTTACAATTAAACCAGTGTGGGGGCACTGGGAGCAGGTGGGTAAAGTGTCTTGCTTAAGGACACAACAGCAGTGACTAGGATGGCGAAAGCGGGAATCGAACCTGCAACCCTCAAGTTGCTGGCACGGCCACTCTACCAACCGAGCTATACCGCCCCATACAGCTGCCGTCGACTTCCCTGAGACACTGCGCGTCAACACACCCGTGGACGTACACCTCCGACTATCAGATACTATTAAACTCACTAAAACACTAGCAATACAATAGAAAGATAAGGGATTTCTCAGAATTATCCTAGTAAATGTGTCTAAAAACATCTTTTTTCTAGTCCGTCCCTATTAATATCCTCAAACACGAATCTTTCATCTTCGCTCAAATTAATGGGGAAATTGTCGTTTACTCGGTCCGAATAGCAGTTTTTGTTGAAAGCTCCCATTAAAATCAATGTGAATATGTGAGGAGCCATCAAACATGTGACGTCATCGTCTGCGACTTCCGGTAGAGGCAGGGCTTTTCTCTTAGCACCGAAAATTGAGAACTTTATCGTGGATGTTCTCTACTAAATCATTTCAGCAAAAATATGGCAATATCGGAAAATGATCAAGTATGACACATAGAATGGACCTGCTATCCCCGTTTAAATAAGAAAATCTCATTTCAGTAGGCCTTTAAGCGCACTGTGCATGCGTATCTCTCGGCAACAGATTGAATGTTTTCCTGCGTGAGGTAAAGGGACACTGCGAAGGTGCTTTGCAACATCTCAGATTGAGTGCTTCCCCATATCACAAATAAAGCAGGGGAATAACGTAACCGTAGGACATATAGTTGTATTAAATGTCGTATGGAGATCTTGTCTCATCGAGCAGTGTCGATAAAGACTAAAGTAAAAATGACTGCCAGGGTTTTGTTAAATATCATATATATATATATATATATATATATATATATATATATATATATATATATATATATATATGTATATATATTTGTCTTCGTCATTGAAGTGTGCATTTTTTGATAGACCAAACCAGTAACTATACACATGGGCATTCTCTTTGTTATCAGTTAAATTGAATATTGCTGATAAGGTGAGGAGAATTTTTCTGGAAAAGATGCTCGACAGCTCCTGCTCCAACATTGAACTAGCGAGGAGAACATCATAATACATGCTCGGCAGAGAACCTCCTGTATGTTTCAGTCCGGGATATTTATATTTTGTTTTCCTATTCTGACAGGTCACAATCTCAGACTATGGTATTTTACAAAATATAGAGTGCGCTCGTCTATAAGCCACACCCACTAAATTTTAGGTGAAAAAAATATTTTTCCATACATTAGCTGCACCGTACTATAAGCTGCAGATATATGATTGATTGATTGTGATTGATTAATTGATTGAAACTTGTGGTAGTAGATTGCACAGTTCAGTACTTATTCCGTACAATTGACAACTAAAATGGTAACACTCGAATAAGTTTTTCAACTTGTTTAAGTCGGGGTCCATGTAAATCGATTCATGGTATATATTGCAAAATTTGTTATTTACACAGAAATGTTATGTAAATGTTAATTTACTGGGGCTGTTTTAATTAATCGCGATTATTTGTAATCAATTAAAAAAATAAATAACAAATGTTTTTGTAATTATTTTTTTCAATCTGTCCTGTCGAGCCACTCAGGCAAATCATATTGTTAATGGATTTTTCTCTTGTTACTTTCTTTGTATTTGACTTTGTCAAATGTTTGGGAAGCATTTCATTTAACAAAAACATCCATCCATCCATTTTCTACCGCTTATTCACTTCAGATTTGCGGGGGGTAATGGAACCTATCTCAGCTACAGTTTTCTTTTAAATACTATACAAATTGATCAGAGCTGTTTATTTTATAGAGAAATGTAGTTCATCATAGACCTGGCATCCAGTGTTATTAAAAAAGTAGTGATTTTGAATCGAGAATTGATTCTGAATGTACCCCCAAGAATCAAATCTGTGGTGCCCAAAGATTCACAGCCCATTATTTACGTAACTTAATTGTTTTCAAACGGTGCCTGTAACATGGCGGTAAAATGGCTGATCCGAAAAAACGAAGTCAGCGTCATGGACCCACTTACTGCGGATGATAGCTCTCCAATCAGCAAAACAGACTCAGTAACTTCACGATGACATTTCGGTGAATGTTCTGAGGTAATTTTTGAAACTGGAATAATAGAATAACAAAGCTATTTGAAGTTAACAATGCCAACACAACGCTAGCTTCATTACATTACGATGGCACATACAAATATGCATGAAAACACTCCTACAGACATCACACATGGGATAGTTTATAAATAGTTTTAATTAAATTGTAAAACTTACAAACTTGGCTTTGAGTGATGAATGGAGAATCCATCCGAATTGAAACACTGTGGACGGCTAGAAGCCAGCATTATGGCTATCAGCAAACAAAAATCAATAAATAAGCCACACTGTTATTTAAGCCGCAGGGTTCAAAGTGTAGGAAAACAGTAGCGATTTATAGTCCGAAATACAGTGGGGCAAAAAAGTATTTAGTCAGCCACCGATTGTGCAAGTTCTCCCACTTAAAATGATGACAGAGGTCTGTAATTTTCATCATAGGTACACTTCAACTGTGAGAGACAGAATGTGAAGAAAAAAAAAATCCGGGAATTCACATTGTCGGAATTTTAAAGAATTTATTCGTAAATTTTGGTGGAAAATAAGTATTTAGTTAACCATTCAAAGCTCTCCCTGATGGACAGAGGTTTTGGCTCAAAATCTCACGAAACATGGCCCCATTCATTCTTTCCTTAACAGGGATCAATCGTCTTGTCCCCTTAGCAGAAAAACAGCCCCAAAGCATGATGTTTCCATCCCCATGCTTCACAGTAGGTATGGTGTTCTTGGGATGCAACTCAGTATTCATCTTCCTCCAAACACGTCAAGTTGAGTTTATACCAAAATGGATACATGGATGATACAGCAGAGGATTGGGAGAATGTCAGGTGGTCAGATGAAACCAAAATAAAACTTTTTGGTTTAAAATCAACTCGTCGTGTTCGGAGGAAGAAGAATACTGAGTTGCATCCCAAGAACACCATAACTACTGTGAAGCATGGGTGTGGAAACATCATGCTTTGGGGCTGTTTTTCTGCTAAGGGGAGAGGACGATAGATCCGTGTTAAGGAAAGAATGAATGGGGCCATGTATCGTGAGATTTTAAGCCAAAACCTCCTTTCATCAGTGAGAGCTTTGAATGGTTCACCAAATACTTATTTTCCACCAAAATTTACAAATAAATTCTTTAAAATTCCTACAATGTGAATTCCTGGATTTTTTTTGCAGATTCTGTCTCTCACAGTTGAAGTGTACCTATGATGAAAATTACAGACCTCTGTCATCATTTTAAGTGGGAGAACTTGTACAATCGGTGGCTGACTAAATGCTTTGAGTTTATACCAAAATGGATACATGGATGATACAGCAGAGGATTGGGAGAATGTCATGTGGTCAGATGAAACCAAAATAGAACTTTTTGGTGAAAATTACAGACCTCTGTCATCATTCTAATTGGGAAAACTTGCACAATCGGTAGCTGACTAAATACGTTTTTGCCCCACTATATACAGTACACAAATTTAAATTCTGCTGTTTCCTCACCGAGCTGTTCATCTTATTGTAACCCACTCAATTCAGCTTGTCTATTTCTCTATCTGATCACGGATACACAAAAAGTTCCATCAGTCAGTGAGTTGCTGCTGAGGTGTCAAGTCCTGATCCAGATCGTTAATGTGAAGCTGCGGTGGAAGCGGTTCTGGCTGAGAGGCGATGTGTCATCGGTGTGCGACGTTTAATGGCGTCCTTTATATTCCAGGCATGAGGCCTGCGCTGCAGTTGTTTTGACAATGTGCACCTGTCGCCCCTTCTGCCACATGATCAATACATGGCTCCTCACCCTAGGGGGTTGCCCGTCATCGATATGTCATCGCTCTAAGAATACCTTTGTAACTTTCACACAATAGTGCCACCATTAATTCCGTTAGAGCAGTGGTTCTTAACCTTGTTGGAGGTTCCGAACCCCAACAGTTTCATGCGCGCATTCACCAAACCCTTTTTTTGTGAATTTAAAAAAAATAATAATTTCAAATTCAAGATAAAGTTACCGGTATATGTTTTTTTTTCCTGGTGTACAAAATGAACCGTGCATGAACTCACAACAAATCAGTGTGACTTCTGCTGTAATACGCCGATATGGAGAAGTTTTTATTTACACGATGAGTCAATACTTGCCAACCCTCCCGATTTTTTCCGGGAGAATCCCGAATTCCAGTGCCCCTCCCGAAAATCTCACGGGGCATCCATTTTCCTTTGGCGTCCGATTTTCCTTCATACAAACGGCGTGTTGGCGCATTCACATCATTTATGTGGCTTTGACACACACATAAGTAAATGCAAAGCATACTTGGTCAACAGCAAAACAGGTCACACTGAGGGTGGCCGTAAAAACAACTTAACACTGTCACAAATATGCGCCACACTGTGAACCCACACCAAACAAGAATGACAAACACATTTGGGGAGAACATTCGCACCGTAACATAACGTAACAAATACCCAGAATCCCTTGCTGCATTAACTGTTCTGGAATCTACATTATACACCCATGCTACCACCAAACCCCGCCCGCCCCCCCTTCCGCCTCAACCCCCACTCCCCCCATCTCCCGAATTTGGAGGTCTCAAGGCTGGCAAGCATGGATGAGTCGGGTGTGTCTTGACTGGCTCCGCCGAACCCCTGAGGCCGACTCACCGAACCCCTAGGGTTCGATCGAACCCAGGTTAAGAACCACTGCGTTAGAGTATGATTTAAGTTGATCATGGGAAGAGATGCACATTGCTTAGCAGGGCAGTCCCTTCACATAACGACTGGAGCTAGTAAGCAAAGACGCAAACTTCTTGCAGTATTTGTCAAACTCTGCTCTTAGATCAATCTGAGAGACTGTTAATGTGTTTAGCTGCTGTTTTATTTCTCTACTGTGTAGCTACTGTGGTATGTACTTTTTTGTTTCATGAGGGAGAGGAGTAATGCATTTGGGGAATGGTGCTTATTGGTTTAACATTTTGGAACCAATACCAATATATTTTTTCAAAAACTTTTCAAAATTAAGGGGAACACAAAAAATGTCATTATTTTCTGTATTTCAACAAAAAATGTCATAACACTGAATTAGGGCTGGGCGATATGGCCTTTTTTTTTTATATCTTGATAGTATTAGGCCATATCGCGAAACACGATATATATCTCGATAATTTGCCTTAGCTTTGAATGAACACTTGATACATATACTCACACCAGTATGATAATTCAATGTGTCTACATTAAAACATTCTTGTTCATACTGCATTTATATATGCTCAATTTAAACTTTCATGCAGAGAGGGAAATCACAACTAAGTCAATTGACCAAAACTGTATTTTAGGGGCGGCATGGCGTAGTGGGTAGAGCGGCCTTGCCAGAAACCTGAGGGTTGCAGGTTCGCTTCCCACCTATGGACATCAAAGTCGCTGCCGTTGTGTCCTTGGGCAGGACACTTCACCCTTTGCCCCCGGTGCCGCTCACACCGGTGAATGAATGATGAATGAATGATTGGTGGTGGTCGGAGGGGCAAACTGGCAGCCACGCTTCCGTCAGTCTACCCCAGGGCAGCTGTGGCTACAGATGTAGCTTACCACCACCAGGTGTGAATGAATGACGGGTTCCCGCTTCTCTGTGAGCGCTTTGAGTATATAATAATAGAAAAGCGCGATATAAATCTAATCCATTATTATTATTTATTAAACAGTTATCAGGCAATGGCACAAACATTCATGCCATTTCCAAAACAGAAAGTGCAAGATTGTCAAGAGACATTTTAAAACAAGCTATTAGTGTACTTTTGAACATGATGTCACTAAGATGACATATCAAAACAACACTAAATTAAAGTGTACCTTTTGTACAGAACGTCATTACAATAGTTTAAAACTAATAAAGTGCACTTTTGTGCATGACGTCACACAAGATATTTCAATAACTGTCAAATAAAAATTAGCTGCATAACAATAAATCAAATAGTGTTTGTCCTTTGCTATGTGGTATGTTAAGGCGGGCATTATCTTCTTTTGTTGTTGACTATTTTATTCATACGGTGTTGATCTGGAAATGTTTGCCTCTGCATTTCGATGGTGTGGGTGTGTGGCACTGAATGGAGATGTTGAAATGTGGAGTAAGCACTCTTCATTCTCTAGCAGATGACTTTTAAAATGATGCTACATATTAGCAGTAATGCTACTTTTTTTAGCAACGCTTTTGCCCCACACTTGACAAATTATGTTTTTTCTGTTCGACATGAAGCCAAATCACCGCCAGACGATGGACCCCCTGCTGTTTTTCTTGGGAATTAATTCTTCCTTCATTTGTTACCAGATCCGCACCTTCTCTTCTCTCACTCGTATTACCACTCGCACGGCTCCGCTAGCATCACAGCTACAGTTGCCCATGCTGCTACCTCTCTGCTCCGCAAGGGCGTATACGTATGTGATGTATGTAAGAAGGTGCGCTTGCTGTCTGTGAGAAGGAGAGACAAGAAAAAGTGGGAAAATCCTGTAGTGTAATGCCAGCAGCTAAAAGTAACTGTGTGAGAATATATACTCGAATATCACAATATACTCATTTTCTATATCGCACAGAGACAAACCCGCAATAAATCTACAATATATACTCAATGTATATTACATAGCCTGGCATAATCTAGGACCCACCCATCCATCCATTTCCTACCGCTTATTCTTTTTGGGTTCACAGGGGGCGCTGGTGCCTATCTCAACTACAATCAGGCAGAAGGCGTGGTAAACCCTGGACAAGTCGCCACCTCATCACAGCAATCTAGGACCAGTGTTAATTTTTTTTATTACACATTTTTTGCTTTCGACCTATTTCCCAGACTAAAATAGGACGATAACTAATCAAAACAAATGCACATGGACTAAAATAAAATTGACAATTTAGTTAACAAAAACAATACGAAATTTTGACTGAGACGAAATTGAATCATACAGTGGAACCTCGATTCACTAACGCCATTGTTTGAGTCCTTTTAGGTTTACGAAAGTTTCATTTATTCATTCATTTGCATGCTACTTGAAGCCATCGGGGGGTGCCATTTTGGTGACATCACTTCCTGTATACACGGACACAGCCACTTTGAAGAGGCAGGGCCCTCTACTTTACATCCTGTACACGGGTGCGGCCATTTAGATGAATTTATTTTCACAATTGTCGTGCCTTGCGTTGGTCATAGCTGTGTCAGCTTGTCTTAGAGACCTCTTTGTGTGATCAGAAAAGCTATACATGTGTCCAAACTCTCACAGTCTTGCTATATAGCTTCAGGTTGCTAGACAACCTATACAGCTACCATTCTTGCTGGCTCGTCTCTGGCTTGCGTCACCTTTTGTTTGAGGATTTTATCAGTGAAGGGGGAATTCTGTATCAAGTCTTTAATTGTGATGAGACCGAAAAAGATACCACAGCGGACCTTTGTTACAACAAAGGTGGAGGCACTACCGGGACACAAACCGAAGAAGGATCGCCTCATACTGCTAGTTTGTAAAGCCACTGCTTGTTTGTCACTTGGAAACTCTCAGAGTGTTCAACAATGCCAAAAGTATTCCCAGACACGAGGTCAAATGATTTTCCTTTTTTTTTTTTTTTTTTGTTTTTAGAGCGCATTATCGAGGCTTTTGTATGCATAATTGCATTTAAGCTTACTTTAAAGTTGTTGTCCATCCATCCATTTTCTACCGCTTGTCCCTTTTGGGGGCGCAGGGGGTCACTGGAGCCTATCTCAGCTGCATTCGGGCGGAAGGCGCAGTACACCCTGGACAAGTCGCCACCTCATTGCAGGAACAACACAGGTAGACAGACAACATTCACACTCACATTCACACACTAGGGCTTCACGGTGGCAGAGGGGTTGGTGCATCTGCCTCACAATACAAAGGTCCTGAGTATTCCTGGGTTCAATCCCGGGCTCGGGATCTTTCTGTGTGGAGTTTGCATGTCCTCCCCGTTAATGCGTGGGTTCCCTCCGGGTACTCCGGCTTCCTCCCACTTCCAAAGACATACACCTGGGGATAGGTTGATTGGCAACACTAAATTGGCCCTAGTGTGTGAATGTGAGTGTGAATGTTGTCTGTCTATCTGTGTTGGCCCTGCGATGTGGTGGCATCTTGTCCAGGGTGTACTTCGCCTCCCGCCCGATTGTAGATGAGATAGGCACCAGCGCCCCCCGCGACTCCAAAGGGAATAAGCAGTAGAAAATGGATGGATGGATGGATTCACACACTAGGGCCAATTTAGTGTTGCCAATCAACATATCCCCAGGTGCATGCTTTTGGAAGTGGGAGGAAGCCGGAGTACCCGGAGGGAACCCACGCATTCACGGGGAGAACATGCAAACGCCACACAGAAAGATCCCGAGCCTGGGATTGAACTCAGGACTACTCAGGACCTTTGTGAGGCAGATGCACTAACCCTTCCTCCACCGTGCTGCCCTTAAAGTTGTTGTGTTTGGATAAAAAAAAATAGATTGTTGAGCCATTACCTCATTATGTTGGAAAGGGGTTACTGTTTTTGTGAGGCACAGTGTTTTGATTTTTCACTGGTAATACAGGACGGCATTGTTACACACCTCAATATAATGTGTCTTATACACCTGAAAAAAAGAGTAGAGAAGACCAATGGACCCACTTCGCATTTGTCGTTGTAAACCTTGTGGCTCCATTTTCTCCGGTAAAAATACAACCAACTTGAAGCCCGGTCAGCTGCCAAATGATCAAAAATATCGCCGTGGCAACATGTTTATGTTGCCAGGTTTTATTTGTATTCAATGATATAACAAATTGTTATACAGCTTCGGCCTATTCACTAGCTGATATTTCGAAATTACTCATACTGTACTGAATGTCTGTTACTATTAAAGACGGTAACCCAAAAGTAAAACCGCTTACTCTACCACTGATGTAGTTCACTTTGGGCTAACTTGCATGCCAATTTTGATAAGCTAAGACAGTGTTTCTCAACCACAGTGCCGGGGGCCCATTGTTTGGCGGCGACCTCCCCCTGCACAGCTGCCAAAAATATAATTTTTTCAGCTGTGATCCATATGGGCCGTGCGGTACGCAATTTTCCACCACTTGAGGCAGTAATGACAATATCAAACAGAAAAGGTCTGGAGCTAGAGTCATAGAAAAGTTTAAGTGCAAAAATTATGAGTAAAGTTGCAAAGCTGTGTTTTCATTTGCACTTTAATTTTATTGACAATTTAGTTGAAAAACATATTCATTAATCATTTTGTTTATTATTTTTAGCACAACATAAATATATTTGCAGTGTACAGTTTTTGGTTCGTACTTATTTTTCTAATCCTAAACCTAAGGTTTATGTTTAAATAGATAATTCACACATGGTTTCATATCATTTGACAAAGTTCTAAACTGTACGTAGGTTGGATGGAATTATTGAATATGATTCAATTATCATACCGTTTGAAAATGCCCAACTAGGGACAGACATTGAGAACTAGCCCGGGCTAAAATGTTGTAGTATGTAACATGTGCTCATGAAACACACTTGTCCCTATCAAATAAACCCAATAAAAAAATCAAGAGTGGGATTACTAATTCAATGTTAATACTTAATGTATATGACATTATTGTAGTGGAAAAGGTAGGCTCTGAGGTTAAAAAATGTTCAGAACCCCTGAGCAAAGATGCCCGTACAGTGCACTTTAGACACAGTGTCCAGCTGATAATTGCACAATTTGACAACTCAAAAGAGCGTATTTGCAATTTTCCAAGCCAACACTGAGTAAGACAGTTATGTGAGATAAATATGCGTTAGTTTTATAACACCAGTTGCTGTACGGGACAGTGGCCAAGAGACTAATTGTGCACACTCACTGTAGTTATACACTATAAAAAATAAAACAAATTTGTTCCTTCATTTGACCATTTTAGTCGTATCTTATTCAACAATACAAAAAAATCTTGATTTCAGCTAAAATAGTCACACAGTAATCAGCTTTGTGAGAAATGTACTTATTGTTGTATTCATGCGTCTTGTTGTGAATTTGTTTTTTGAGATGCTCTGCAATTACCTTAATAAGTCAAGATGACTTCAATGATGTGTTATCTTTATATTTTGTATGTTAGTCGACATTTACTGACATTTTAGCGCACTAAAATGTTAAGGAATTTTGTCAACTAAAACTAAATCAATTTAGATGACTAAAAGGTTACTAAATATTGAACACTTTTTAATCAAAAGACTATGACTGAAACTGAATGGAAAAACTGCTGTCAACGTGAACACTACCTAGGACTAGGTTAGAATAAAATACAAAAATGTAGAACGCTTTATTGTCATTGTATTAAATACTAGCCTTACAAACTACGCTTGCCACTCTGTCTAGGCTTCAAGACAAATACAAGTAGTAAATACTAAAAACACTACTAATACTAAAACTACACAGATGAGACATGTAACAGGTAAATACACACTGTTAAATATAACACACAATTTGCATTAGGCTGTTTGGACTCCACTAATAATTGGCAACGGGTCATCCACCTCTGTGTGGTGTGTACGTATTGTTACCACTAGCTGGTGTTAATGTGATTAACAGAGTTCTTGTGTTCGTGAACGTAGAGAAGGAGAAAAAGGAGAAGGAGGAAGTGTTGTGTCGCAGAGTGTCGTGTGTGCAAGAGAGTGAACCAATGTTGGAATCGAGCCTGCTGTTGGTTTATGGTTAGCAATAAAAGTTAAAAAGAGTGTTGGACTCTGTCTGACTGTCTGGACGCTTAAATATTTATGTTTATGGTTACAACAGGGCAGCTACTCAACTATGTGTTTGCCTGTCGGTCTTTAAAATGATTGTGAAGGTCTGAATTCTTGTCTTTCAAATGTTTAGCAAAGTACTGCCACTTTTGGCGTGCCATGTTTTAAAGAACTGCTTGTTTCTCGTTTGCTTTCAATCCAAAATATTTTCATTTTATCAACAAATAAAGTTGCAGCTTCTGCCATTGCACACTGAATTGCCAAAAGTATTTAGCCGCCCATCCAAACGATGAGAATTAAGTGTTCTAATCACTTGGCCCAGCCACAGTTGTATAAAATCAAGCACTTAGGCATGGAGAATGTTTCTACAAACATTTGTGAAAAAATGGGCCGCTCAGTGATTTCCAGCGTGGAACTGTCATAGGATGGCACCTGTGCAACAAATCCAGTCGTAAAATATTCCAAAGTCAACTGTCGGCTTTATTTTAAGGAAATAGAAGAATTTGGGAACAACAGCAACTCAGCCACCAAGTGGTAGGTCACGTAAACGGATCGGTGGATGCTGAAGAGCATAGTACAAAGACTTTCTGCACAGTCAGGTGCTACAGAGCTCCAAACTTCATGTGACCTTCCAAATATCCCACGTACAGTATGCAGAGAGCTTCATGGAATGGGTTTCCATGGCCGAGCAGCTGCATCTAAGCCCTACATCCTTAAGTCCAATGCAAAGCGTCGGATGCAGTGGTGTAAAGCAAGTCGCCACTGGACTCTATAGCAGTGGAGATGCCTTTTCTGGAGTGATGAATCCCACTTTTCCATCTGGCAATCTGATGGACGAGTCTGGGTTTGGAGGTTGCCACGAGAACGGTACTTTTCGAACTGCATTGTGCCGAGTGTCAAATTTGGTGGAAGAGGAATTATGGTGTGGGGTTGTTTTGTCAGGGGTTTGAGCTTGGCCCATTATCTTCAGTGAAAGGAACCTTGAATGTTCCAGGATACCAAAACATTTTTGGACAATTCCATGCTCCCAACCTTGTGGGAACAGTTTGGAACGCGCCCCTTCCTCTTCCTTATGAATGTTCACCAGTGCACAAAGCAAGAGAGCAATAAGAGCCAGGCCTTCACCTCACCGATGCGCTTTTGGAAGAATGGTCGAAAATTCCTATAAACACACTACACAACCTTGTGGACAGCCTTCCCAGAAGAGTTGACGCTCTAATAGCTGCAAAAGTAGGACAGACATCATATTGAACCCAATGGGTTAGGAATGGGATGGCACTTCAAGTTCATATGTGAGTCAAGGCAGGTGACCAAATACATTTGGCAATGTAATGTACCTCTTTTTTTCCCCCTCTTTCTCTCTTTTTGCACACGTTTTCGGTTTATGTTGGCTCCCTTGCAACACACTGGCTCATACTGAAGGCAAAGTTGCCGCGGTGCGGACAGCATTTGCATTAAAATAAAGCACCTGTATTTTTCAAAAGCAGTGTAGTACTCCTGTGTGTTTGTTAGTACAAGTAAACCAAGCAAGCCTCATAAAGATGGTGACCTTCGACTCAGCTGCCCACTTTTCCTAAAGGGGATGGAATAAATGCTGACAAATGTATAAATGATACACAGAGGTAAAATTCCTGATGGTTTGTATCAAATTTTTATTATTATAAGACTGTGATTGGTTGCTGCACTTTGATAAACTCACGGTGATACTGGTCATTTCCCGGAAAAGTGTCCAACGTAAATGCTGACAGAAATACAAGACATAGTTCCATCCTTCTAAATTTCAAATGTTATGCAGCACATCTGTTATGTATCGATTTTCCCAAATTCTGTTACATTACAGTTTTATTTAAAAAATGAAAAACATTATTTTTTTGTCCTCAAATTTCTACACACAATACCCAATAATGAGAATGTGGAAGTTTATTTTTTAATTTTTTTGAGAAATGTTTGCAAATGTATTAAAAATAAAGAACACATAAACACTAGTAGATAAGTATTCACAGCCTTTAATCAATACTTTGTTGATGCACGTTTGGCAGCAATTACAGCCTTTATTTAAAGACAATGCCACAAGCTTGAGCAAACCTATCCTTAGTCAGTTTTGAGCTTAATGTAGCTCACTTCAATCAATCAATCAATCAATGTTTATTTATATAGCCCTAAATCACAAATGTCTCAAAAGACTGTACAAACCATTACGACTACGACATCCTCGGAAGAACCCACAAAAGGGCAAGGAAAACTC
This sequence comes from Nerophis ophidion, assembly GCF_033978795.1. Lineage (NCBI taxonomy): Eukaryota > Metazoa > Chordata > Actinopteri > Syngnathiformes > Syngnathidae > Nerophis > Nerophis ophidion. Next base: position 22,374,663 of record NC_084617.1, read on the forward strand.
ACACCCAGTGGGCAGGGAGAATTCACATCCACTTATATACATTATGTACATAATTTCTATTTTACATTTGAAAAAATAACGTTTTTGAATTTTGAGGGAACAAATGCATTTATTCCATCTTATAATAGGGCTGTAACATAACAAAATGTGGAAAAAGTGAAGTGATGCGAATACTTTGTAGATGCTCTATACACAAATTTGAACTAGTCTTAACACATTACTGTCCGAGCAACTAAGTTATTCACTTGTGCTCATTGAAGTTATAGGCCAGGGGTCGGCAACCTTTACCACTCAAAGAGCCATTTTGACCCGTTTCACAAGATAGAGAAAATAATGGGAGCCACAAGACTCTTGAAATTTAAAATGAAATAACACTGCATACAGAGTTGTTTTATGCTTTGTGCTATGTATAAATCAGGGGTCTCAGACACGCGGCTCGCAATTAAATATGAAGATTTGATGTTTGTGCGGCCAGGGATTTTTATTTGAATACCCCTTATTAGAATCATGCATACACATCCTCTCGGTTTGTCCTGGAGACTCGCGGGTTACAGAGTGACTATTCCCTCGGACGTCTGCTGAGCAATACCCAAACCACAAAAATTAGGGCGTGCTACGATGGCACTGTCTTTAGTGCCCTCCACAACTTGCAAAAACAGCTTACCAGTCAGGTCACGTGTTATATGTGGCTTCTGCAGACACACACATGCGACTGCAAGGCATTCTTGTTCAACCGCCATACAGGTTACACTGAGGGTGGCTGTATAAACAAGTTTATCACTGTTACAAATATGTGCCAAACTGTGAACCCACACCAAACAAGATTGACAAACACATTTCGGGAAAACATCCACACTGTAACACCACATATTTTTAGTCCAAATACCGCGGTATACGGTATATACGGGTATCTTAAAAAAAACTTAGACTTAGACAAACTTAAACAAACTTTATTGATCCGCAAGGGAAATTGTTCATATGTGCAAAGGGCTTAAAGGCCTACTGAAACCCACTATTACCCACCACTCAGTCTGATAGTTTATATATCAATGATGAAATATTAACATTGCAACACATGCCAATAAGGCCTTTTTAGTTTACTAAATTGCATTTTTAAATTTCCTGCAAGTTTCTTGTTGAAAACGTTGCGGAATGATGATGCGTACGCGTGACGTCATGGACTGTTAAGGAAATATTAGCGCTGCACCACTAGAGGTTAAAAGTCGTCTGCTTTACAGTATTTTGGACATCTGTGTTACTGAATCTTTTGCAATTTGTTCATTAATAATGGAGACTATAAAGAACAATGCTGTTGGTGGAAAGCGGTGGATTGCAGCTGTCTTTAGCACCGAGACATAGGCGGTGTTTGTTTGTTTGTTGTGAAGCACAGCGGTCAAGCGAAAATATTTCTCTACTTCAACCAGCATGTTTTGGATGGGAAAATTGTGATATATTTCTTACCGGAGACATCATTGGATTATTCGTCGTCCTGCAGCAGCTGTGAGCTTGGCTCCTCGGCTTCTCTCTGAGACACTGCGTGTTCACCGCAGCCATCCGACCTCGAGGTATGTCTTTACAATCTCACTAAAATACTATTAAAACAATAAGCAGATAATGGATCTTCCAGAATTATCCTAGTAAATGTGTCTAATTACATCTGAAACGCTCACACTGCTGCCGCCCGGAGCCGTCGCTTTTTTTTTTCTTTTTCTAGTCCTTCACTATCAATATCCTAATTCAGAAATCTTTCATCCTCGCTCAAATGAATGGGGAAATTGTCGCTTTCTCGGTCCGAATTGTTCCTACTGCTGGTGGCTCCCATTAAAACAATATGAATATGTGTGGAGCTCTGCAACTCGTGACGTCACGCGCACATACTTTCGGTAAAGGCAGGGCTTTTCTATTAGCGAACAAAAGTTGCGAAATTTATCGTCGATGTTCTCTACTAAATCCTTTCAGCAAAAATATGGCAATATCCCGAAATGATCAAGTATGACGTATAGAAAGGACCTGCTATTCCCGTTTGAATAAGAAAATCTCATTTCAGTAGGCCTTTAAGGTTGTCTTCGTCTTTCACGGCTAGATAACCAGTGTTGAGCATACTCAGATTTTTTTTGTTGTAAGTAGTAAAGTAACGTTCATTCTCAAAGAATTAGTTAGCGCCTATGTCAAAGCAAATTTCGTTCATGCTGGCTCTCAGGTTTGAAACTACTTTTCAGCCACCCAGCCGCTATATTACAGTAGATTAGTCCGCGCAGGCTACGGGTACTTTTAAATCGAGATGTAGCTAAACATTTGACACACTGGGTGAGTAGCAGTGAGGAGCTATCGTTATCTTCTGTGCTATGTTGCTAACAGAAGTAAACAACATAAACAGATTACATTAATGGTAAAGTCGCTTCAAAGAAAGATACAGGTTATCAAGAAAATGAGTGTATTTGTAAATAAAGTTGGAGCCACTTATGAAAAAATAGCCAAGAGTTAAAAAGTCAGCATCGCGCCGACGAAAAAGTAAATAACAATTTATCATACTGCGTCATCAGAGAAGCCTCCGTAAACAGACAAAGGGCCTGGGTTAGCCAAAGGGATTGCCCTGTGCTTCACCCGTCAGGCGCAGAAAAGAGCAAACAGCCGTATTAAATACACATCAAAATCACATCACTGGTATGGCGGTATTGTCTCAAATATATACCGCTTTCTAAAATACACAGGTATTAACTATATTACCGGTATACCACCCAGCCCTAACCGTGATAATGCAACTGTGATAGGACATTTTCATATCGTTACATTCTTAATGCAGACAAAAAATATATTTCTCGTAAAAATATAACATTTTGAAAAATATTTGGTTTTATTTTGGTCATTAAAACGGCTTAGAAAAAGACCAGGCAAAAAAAAGTACTTATTATTTAGCTCTGATGGGAAAAGCGTCCTAAACTCCTTCAACCTGAACCTAATGAACTAGTCTGTGGGGCATGGTGGCACGTGTCCTGTGTCAGGTTTTTTATTGTAGAACCTCTAATGTCATGTAGCTACTGTACCTCCAGCTGCTTCAAAATCACCATTCAACACAGGTCACTGAACTCTAAAAGCTTGAGAACGCAAAATCTTATCTGCCCTGACCTCCCCCACTGCGTGGGTCCTTCCTCTCCCTCACTATGCTAATCATGGCCATCTTACCTTCCTCTATGTGTGCTCTTTGCCTGTCCTCTTATTTCATGAGAACACCTTCTAACATCCGCCAAAGGCCATTCCAGCTGGCCTCTCGGTGCTTTTAATCAAGTACATTAAGACGTCAGCGGCCCGCTCCGTTGTGACACCGGGGCACCTGGCTGGATGCTCCCAAATGGAAATCAGCACGTTTATTCGTGTGCTTCTTCATTAACAAGACAAGGCGTGATGTAGTGTTATTGGATGAAAGCCTGCCCAACGGAGGTATCAAAACATACGATCTTTATGACCGGCAGTAAAGGCTGTCAATGCACAGAGCATGCATGCAGGATGAGATGGTTTGTGGTTCTGTGAATAATCACTGACTGCATCAGAAAGGTACCCAGGCTGGTGACACTGCATGCAAACTTGCCAACCCTCCCGGATTTTTCGGGAGACTCCCGAAATTCAGCGCCTCTCCCAAAAACCTCCCGGGACAAATTTTCTCCCGAAAATCTCCTGAAATTCAGGCGGAGCTGGAGGCCACGCCCCCTCCAGCTCCATGCGGACCTGACTGACGTGCTGACAGCCTGTTTTCACGCCCACTTTCCCATGTCTGCCCATTGACGTAATAACTGTAGAATGATCGAGGGCAAGTTCTTGGTTTCTTATGTGGGTTTATTGTCAGGCAGTTTCATCAACCTCCTCGCAGCGCGGTAACAACACACAACAACAGCAGTCCGTTTTCGTCTACCGTAAAGCAGTTTGTCTGCCGTAAACAGCAATGTTGTGACACTCTTAAACACGACAATACTGCCATCTACTGTACATACATATGGTTAGAAAAAAGAGGATGGACAATTCAACCCTTAACTCAACAATGAGTAGATGAGTGTTATGTGTGTGTAAATGTGTAAATAAATGAACACTGAAATTCAAGTATTTCTTTTATTTATAAATATATATATATATATATATATATATATTTATTTATATATATATATATATATATATATATATATATATATATACATATATATAGCTAGAATTCACTGAAAGTCAAGTATTTCTTGTATATATGTATGTATATATATATGTATATAGTAAAATAAATATATATATATACACATATATATAGTTTGAATTCACTGAAAGTCAAGTATTTCTTGTATATATATATATATACATATATATACATATATTTATATATATATATATATATATATATATATATATATATATATATATATATATATATATATATATATATATATATATATATATATATATATATATATATATATATATATATATATATGAAATACTTGACTTGGTGAATCTAGCTGTAAATATACTCCTCCCCTCTCAAACACGCCCTCAGCCACGCCCTGCCCCCGTCCCGCCCCCAACCACGCCCCCCACCCCCTATCCCCGACCTCCCGAAATCGAAGGTCTCAAGGTTGGGAAGTATGCACTGCATGTGTAGGAAAGCATTTCAAAGTTTACACTAGAGATCGACTGATATGTTTTTTCAGAGCCGATAACTGATATTTGGAGCCGATATTCATTTGCAGTAAAAGTTATTTTAACATTAATAGTATATGTCAATAAACAGCTGGACAAGGCTTTAAGTGTTTTTTTTAACATTATTTTGTAAAAAACGTGGGACCAGTAGAGACATAATGTTCTGTTCAGCGCTAATGTGGTTAATTTAGCAGCAAAAAAACATCAGGGGATTTCACCAACACCTTTTTATTACTTGTGTCTAAGACAAACATCAACATTTGCATTTCAACATATGGCAAATGTCCTGGGAAAATGTGTAAAAATACGGCATTTGTCTCTACATCACAACAACTCGCCATCTACTCAATCGTATACAATTCATCCATCCATCCATTTTCTACCCCTTATTCTCTTTGGGGTCGCGGGGGGCGCGGGTGCCTATCTCAGCTACAATTGGGCGGAAGGCGGAGTACACCCCGGACAAGTCGCCACCTCATCGCAGGGCCAACACCGATAGACAACATTCACACTCACATTCACACACTAGGGCCAATTTAGTGTTGCCAATCAACCTATCCCCAGGTGCATGTCTTTGTATACAATTGCAGCAGTTTATGGATTTAATACATTGTAGAGTTGCAGCAGTTTATGGATTTAATACATTGTAAAGTTTCCTCGTAAGGAACCCAGAAATATTGCCAACATTTAAATACAAACTCTCATGGGCTCTTTCCCGTACAGTTGGGACATTTTTCAAGTGGGCTGGTATAATTTCTTCTTGGATGTTACTGAATGTATGAGAATGTGTGAGCTGCTGCCTGCTCTACTTTACTTAAATAATGTGTCTCATATGTGTCAAGCCCTTCAAACAAATATTGAATTTTTGGCAGACATTTTTTTTCTGTTGACTTCATGTCCATCCATCTCTGTCACATTATTTGTTTGAATTACGGAACATGAAACGCTGTAAGTGTTGGGGACGGAGGCTTGTCGAGCAACTTCCTCTCTGCAGTAGCCCAAAAAAATAATAAAAAATCGAGACTGAGAATGCACCAGGAAAGAAAGACAAAAACTGGATTTTTTGGCAAAAATTTTATGTTTTGACATGTACAGTAGGGAAGGGACTCATATGGCCCCGATCCTGGGTGGTTCTCGCGCGAGTCCAAGAGGGGGTATGCTGAAAATGATGGAAAGCGTCACTCTGCATAGCAACAGACGCTGAAGTGGATAGTGCACGCCTGAAATTTGTCACGTTTCATGTCAAGTGTACCGTGATGAATGGGGCCATATAAATCTCCTTCCTACTGTAAGCAAAGGAGAAGCACTGGAGGAGAGAGAGAAAGGGCAGACCGGATTCCTCACAAGAATTAAAATAAATGCCCTGTCATATATCAAAACATATTTGGGTATAAGGTCTGACATTTGCAGTAATTTTTATTTTTAAATGAAATAAATAAATAGAAAATAGGGCTCCAGCAAACGAGGTGCAGGTGTTTGAGCAGTGGTTAGTACTTATATACTTAACAAATTATTGTTTAAAAAACAACAACTAAATACTGAGATCTTATGTGTATATTTGTATCTGCTGATGTAGTTCTGTTGTAAAAAAAATAAAATAAAAATTAAGGCCAATAACCGTATACCCAAAAATGGCAAATATCGGCGCCGATAATAGGCCCGTCTGATCATCGGTTGATCTGTAGTTTAAACTTTGGAACAGACTGCTTTGTCATTCTATGGACTATATACTGCAGTTTTGCTTTATTGTGGAAATCCAAAACCTTATTGCATGTGATCAACAGCACACAAACTGAGATGTTGCACCGGAAAAGGTGTCTTCAAATTTCATCCCAATAATAGCTATTATGGCCAATTGAAAGTGATCTATTTTTGTGTTATTTCTATGACTGCCAACATTTAAAAGTGTTAGTTTTTAATGTTACTTTTCACATTTTTATCAATACAGTACTAATTCCCGATATCTGGGAAACGATAGCTACCAATTTTTTTTGTAGTTTTGAATATGTTTATCTGGAATAAAGGAGGGCTTCACGGTGGCAAAGGGGTTAGTGCGTCTGCCTCACAATACGAAGGTCCTGCAGTCCTGGGTTCAAATCCAGGCTCGGGATCTTTCTGTGTGGAGTTTGCATGTTCTCGCCGTGAATGCGTGGGTTCCCTCCAGGTACTCCGGCTTCCTCCCACTTCCAAAGACATACACCTGGGGATAGGTTGATTGGCAACACTAAATTGGCCCTAGTGTGTGAATGTGAGTGTGAATGTTGTCTTTCTATCTGTGTTGGCCCTTCGATGAGGGGGCGACTTGTCCAGGGTGTACCCCGCCCGCCGCCCGATTGTAGATGAGATAGGCACCAGCGCCCCCCGCGACCCCAAAAGGGAATAAGCGGTAGGAAATGGATGGATGGATGGCAATAAAGGACAAATTGTTTAACAACAAAGGCTATTTAACGCTGATCTTATAATAATTTTGCTGTCCCGTTTTGTGTTGTTTTTCATTTGCCAGTTTTACATGCTGTAGTTACAGTTCCATGTGACTCTAATCAGGTGGCAAGTAACTCGTGGCTAACGAGCTGCATCTTGTAGACCAGGGGTCCCCAAATATTTTGGCTTGGAGGCCGCATTGGGTTAAAACAATTTGGCCGGGGGCCAGGCTGTACATATATATATATATATATACATATATATATATATATATATATATATATATATATATATATATATATATATATATATATATATATATATATATATATATATATATTTATATATTTGATGAGGTGGCATCTTCTCCAGGGTGTGTACCCCGCCTACCGCCCGCATGCAGCTGAGCTAGGCTCTAGCGACTCCCTGCGACCCCAAAAGGGACAAGCGGTGGAAAATTGCTGGATATATATATATATATATATATATATATATAAATATATATATATATATATTTATATATAAATGATAAATGGGTTGTACTGGTATAGCGCCTTTCTATATTCAAGGTACTCAAAGCGCTTTGACACTACTTCCACATTTACCCATTCACACACACATTCACACAGTGATGGAGGGAGCTGCCATGCAAGGCGCTAACCAGCACCCATCAGATATATATATATATATATATATATATATATATATATATATATATATATATATATACATACATATATACATATATACTATTAACACAGTACCATTTTTTTATTTTCCTTTGTTTTTTATTGTAGCAACATTGGTGGTTAACGTTTTGGAGACTTGTGTGTATATATGTAAATATATATGTAAATATATATAAATATATATATATATATAATATATATATATATATATATATATATATATATATATAATATATATATATATATATTTATATATATTTACATATATATTTACATATATACACACAAGTATATATATATATATATATATATATATATATATATTTATATATATTTACATATATATTTACATATATACACACAAGTCTCCAAAACGTTAACCACCAATGTTGCTACAATAAAAAACAAAGGAAAATAAAAAAAATGGTACTGTGTTAATAGTATATATGTATGTATGTATATATATATATATATATGTGTGTATATATATATATATATATATATATGTGTGTATATATATATATATATATATATATATATATATATATATATATATATATAAATATATATATATATATATATATATATATATATATATATATATATATACATATATATATATATATATATATATATATATATATATATATATATATACTAGGGCTGGGCAACGATTAAACATTTTAATCAAAGTTAATCTCACTATTTGTCCGATTAATCGCGATTAACTGCATTTTATACGCAAAGCCCCATAATGAATTCAAAAGTAGAGTGTAGTGCACCTTTATTGGAATATTTCCCCACATGAACAAAAGCACCAAAACAGTTGTTGTGCAAACACAATTTAAATCAGTCCTTGTTAAACAGTAGCAGTTAAATAGCATATTTTATGAAAATCAACTCAAAAAATGTAAATACAAACATTTAAGCTTATTGCCACTGCCAGGGTATTTAAGTTATCCTGTTTGTTATGGAAAATAAATATCATCTACATACAAATCTCTGAGCCACAATCATAACATCTGAACGAAGATATGCGATTTTTAGAAAAAGAATCCTGTTACCAAAAAAAAAAACATTGCAAAAAATTATTGCATCAGCGGCAAATGCGTGCTCTTTCAGTCAATAAGTGCGCGAGGAATATATATATATATATATATATATATATATATATATATATATATATATATATATATATATATATATATATATACATATATATATATATATTCATTCCTCGCGCACTTATTGACTGAAAGAGCACGCATTTGCCGCTGATGCAATAATTTTTTTGCAATGTTTTTTTTTTTGGTAACAGAACCTTTTATTGGTCGCAAATCAGTATATTTGCATGGAATGTAATTTTTCTGGTCACAAATGATTTTAAGTCACAAATCAGGATTCTTTTTCTAAAAATCGCATATCTTCGATCAAAAATAGTTTTTTGGTCGCAAATCTGAGTTGTTGTTTTTTTTTTTACTGCAAATTACATTTTTGGTCAAACATTCTTTTTGGGTCACAAATCTGTTTTTTGCTACAAATCACAATTTTTGGTCGGGAAATCGTTTTTTGGTTACAAACTGTTTTTTTTAGGTCGCAAAATCAGCTTTTTTTGTTACAAATCCTGTTTTCATTAGTCACAAATTTATTTTTTGGTCGCAACTGTTTTTATTTGGTTACAAATTGGGGGTGTTTTTGGTGGCCAATAATCAAGTTATTAGTGGGAAAATGCTGTTTCAACACTATGATTTGCCTGAGCGGCTAGGGGAGTTAAATGGATTAGAAAAAACAGATTTAAAAAAATTTCAAATAAAAAAAATATATATATATAGTTATTGAATTTTTTAAAACTTGGGACTTCCCGCGGGCCGGATTTTTGACGCTGGCGGACCGTATCCGGCCCTTTGGCCGTAGTTTGGGGACCCCTGTTGTAGCCCCTTGGTTTAAACACTGATAAAGAGGATGTTAGCCAAAAGAACATTTTAACTCATGCCGAAACACCATGAAAGGACAGCGACGTATGCCCTTTCTCACACCGCTGGTTGTGTCGGGCGACGTTTGCTTCGTCAGAGATTGAACAGATTGTGTTTTGAAGGCTGTGGATTACAAAAACAAGTGTAATCCATTTTGCCATAACACATTGGTTGGATGTTTACCTGTGGCTTAGAGGCCTCGACGCAACACTCTGACATGAATATTCCCACTTTGACCCTCGCGCTGACCCGCCTGCTGGCCCTGATGACTGACAGGTGACTGACGGGCGGCGGAGCGTTCCTCCGTCAGCCATGTTCTGTATATGGAGCAAGGATAAGTGTAAGACCCCGGTTAATCTGATACCGTGGCTGCCCGTGCGGAACCAGACCGCCACGCACCAGCCCCCTCCTCCCCCGTTGTCAGTCCAGCTGTCGCCGGCCTGCTTGTGCCGTGGACTCGGTGGCTGCCCACACACATGCAGCTGACCCATGACATGCGCACACACGTACACTGCCTGTAATCCACATATGAGCATACCACTTTGGTCTTAATCCGTCTTGTGGGAGCGTAGTAAGATGCCTCTCCCTTTAAAAGTCACAATTTGCTCGTTTACTGACCAACATGTGAAAAATGTGAGCGTTATGATCCGTTGCCCGGATCATGTTCTGTTTGGTTTTTGGACTCCCTGAGTTCCTGTTTTGCGTACCATTGGGTTTGTTTTCAGTTACCATGGGTTTCCATGTTTTCACCTGTCTCTGATTAGTGTTCGGGATGCTCACCTGTTCTCGAGCGCTAATCAGAGAGCTATTTAGTCCTGCCTTTTCCGGTCAGTCAGTCTGGCTTCCGAGCTTGCTACACGCAACAGTTAACGTCTGTATTTTGATTCCTTTTGTATGCTGGCTTCCACGCTAGTCTCTTCTTTATATGTTAGCTTCCGCGCTAAGCTCTTTTTGTATGATAGCTCCCACGCTAGCACCCTTAGCTTGGTTTTCCATGCTATGAGCACGCTTTTAAAGTTAAAAAGGTAAAGTACCAATGATTGTCTCACAAACACACACTAGGTTTGGAGAAATTATTCTCTGCATTTGACCCATCACCCTTGTTCACCCCTGGGAGGTGAGCGGAGGAGCGAGCGGCAGCGGTGGCCACGCCTGGGAATCATTTTTGATGATTTAACCCCCAATTCCAACCCTTGATGCTGAGTGCCAAGCAGGAAGGTAATGGGTCCCATTTTTATAGTCTTTGGTATGACTCGGCTGGGGTTTGAACTCACAACCTACCGATCTTGTTTGTTCCCGCCTGATTTATTAGTAAATAAATAATTTCCTACCTGCACACTGTGTCCGAAGTCCGTCTGCATCTTGGGAAAAGACCCCCGCATCACTATGCAACCCAGTCGTTACTGGTTGAATGTGTCGTTTAATACGTAGTCCCAGTCTGAGGGATTTCCACCTAAATTTTAAAGCCGATTTCGACCTATCTTGTCCATAGGCTTGAATTTCAGTTGATAAAATAGCTCCTGTCAATTTTGGGACGAATCAATTTGACGCTGCCAAGATTATGTTCTTAAATACGCACTTATATCTTGAGAAAAGTATGTAATTTAAAGTATGTAATTTTTATAGTCTTTGGTATACCGATCTTGTTTGTTCCCAGCCTGATTTATTGGTAAATAAGTAATTTCCTACCTGCACGCTGTGTCCGAAGTCCGCCTGCATCTTGGGAAAACGACCCCCGCATCACTATGCAACCCAGTCGTTACAGGTTGAATGTGTAGTTTCAATTAATCAATCAATCAATGTTTATTTATTTAGCCCTAAATCACAAATGTCTCAAAGGACTGTACAAACCATTACGACTATGACATCCTCGGAAGAACCCACAAAAGGGCAAGGAAAACTCACACCCAGTGGGCAGGGAGAATTCACATCCAGTGGGACGCCAGTGACAATGCTGACTATGAGAAACCTTGGAGAGGACCTGCTAGAGAATGAGGAGTGGTTGAAACTCTGCATGTCAACATCTCCGTTCGGTGCCACACCCAACAAAATGCCCAAGCAACCATTTCCAGATCAACACCGTATGAAAAAACTAGTCAAGAATAGAAGAAGATAATGTCCGCAGGAACCTACCACATAGTCAAGGACATACACTATTTGATTTCCTATTACGCAGCTCATTTTTATATGAAAGTTATTGAAATATCTTGTGACATCATGCACAAAAGTGCACTTTATTTGTTTTAAACTATTATAGTGGCGTTCTGCACAAAAAGTGCACTTTAATTTAGTGTTGTTTTGATAAGTCATCTTAGTGACATCATGCACAAAAGTGCACTAATCATCAATCAATCAATCAATGTTTATTTATATAGCCCCAAATCACAAATGTCTCAAAGGACTGTACAAACCATTACGACTACGACATCCTCGGAAGAACCCCCAAAAGGGCAAGGAAAACTCACACCCAGTGGGAGGGGAGAATTCACATCCAGTGGGACGCCAGTGACAATGCTGACTATGAGAAACCTTGGAGAGGACCTCAGATGTGGGCAACCCCCTCCCCTCTAGGGGACCAAAAGCAATGGATGTCGAGCGGGTCTAACATGATACTGTGAAAGTTCAATCCATAGTGGCTCCAACACAGCCGCGAGTTTAATACGTAGTCCCAGTCTGAGGGATTTCTACTTACATTTTAAAGCCGATTTCGACCTAACTTGTCCATAGGCTTGAATCTCAGTTGATAAAATAGCTCCTGTCAATTTTGGGACAAATCAATTTGACGCTGCCAAGATTGTGTTCTTAATTACGCACTCATATCTTGAGAAAAGTATGTGATAAATCAAGTTCTCAACAGAGTATGATTAAGTTTAAAGGACTTATCGGGTCATTTGTGTCTTTTGACCCAAGAAGAATATTTTCATTTTAGTTTACCTTTCAATAATAACAAATGTTTTCTGTTAAAGGGGTCATAGTATGATTTTTTTGTGCATTTAAAACACTTCCTTGTGGTCTACATTACATGTAATGGTGGTTCTTAGGTCAAAATGTTGCAGAGATTATAGGAGTATAACGATTGATCGATGTATCGATAGATCAATTTTTATCTCTAAATATCAAGTATATCATTCTGTGCCATCAGGAAGATATGTATCGATCCAAGATCATTTTAAAAGGAAATCAATCGATTTTATTATTATTAAAAAATTGGAAACCATTGAATTTAAGAACGGCTGACTTAAAATAAAAAAATAAACTTACAACTTTCAGTTACAGCACAATTGCAAAAGCCACAACAATTGCAAACGACACAACACAATAATTTAAAGCCGTAACATGACTTTAGACCAATGATGGCGGCGACCAACAAAACGAAAGCGACAGCGCAGCAAGTTATGGCGATGCACCGACTTCTGGAGCATAAGAACATGAAGTGTGACACACAACAAGCAACTGGCAGCCAAGGAGAAGTCATTTCATGAGAAATAAATAATTTGAAGAGATGGATGAAGGAAATTAGGCAGCAAGGGGCCAACGCCATCAACAGGGATAAGAGGGCATACATGCATCCACACAGCTGGGACACTGTTCGTCATCGGTGAACATCTGGAACAGATACTGTATGGCCGAGTAATTCTACCGTTGAAATGTTGGTTACTGCACTTTTCGCAGAAAATAAGTTTCCTCTTGTCAATTCAAACTAAAGTGTTGGTTACACTTTTTTGTCAAGTAAGATGTGAAGGAATTGGCCATTGTTTTTTATTTGCTTGTTTGCATCCATAAATACTTTATACACAATTCGCTCACAAGAAATAACAGGAATATAGGGAAAAAAAACGGGCTCGTTCCTTAATTGTATCGGCAACCAAAAATATCGAATGGAATCAAATCGCTGTCGTTATTGTTGCGGCGCACGCGCAGTCTGCGTCTCCCTCCTCTGCGGGACCACCCAGAGGATCCGCTGACAGTGTGCTCGGACATGCCCCCGCTCACGCTGAGCACAGCACGCCCACGCAGCTACAAGCCTGCAGACGATCAGTCAAACTGCACACCTGTGACTGATGAGGGCGAGCTGAATAAAGGGACCAGTCGACCCAAGGATCGGCGCAGGAACTTAGTTTTCATGGTGTACGGTAAGCGACTGCTTGATGCTCAATTCTTCTTTCCTCTCCGTGGCTTGACTTGTCCCTTAATTCTCCTGTGTCCCCGCAGTACCCTCCGTCCCCTGTAAGTGAGCTGTGCGTCTCACTTTTCCCCGAATCTCCATCTACTCTGACTGCCTCCTTTGTTCCTCGACTCCTTGCTTGCCCCTGGATTCTGACGCCTCTTTCTCACCCTGGATCACCTGCCTGACCCCTGGACTTCCTCGTATCTCGTTCAACACTTTGGCAATACACACTTCAGGTAAATTCAACACTTAGTCTTACACCATAAACTCTTGAGTTTTTGTCACACTTCATTTCCTTGGTTTATTTGTTAGTATTGTTTATTATTCTTATTGTATATATTTACCATAGATATAATAGATTATGGTTAATGTTGTCTGTCTATCTGTGTTGGCCCTGCGATGAGGTGGCGACTTGTCCAGGGTGTAGCCCGCCTTCTGCCCGATTGTAGCTGAGATGGGCACCAGTGCCCCCCGCGACCCCAAAGGGAATAAGTGGTAGAAAATGGATGGATGGATGGATGGATGGATAATAAATTATTGAACATAGTGTGCTCTGGTGTCCATTTTCCGTCACCCCCTTAGTCAAGACCATAACAGTTATCAGTCTAATAGGTTAAGTTTTAGAGACCATATTCAAAGCACTCTCTGACTGTCTCTTCAGGATGCGCTGTTTTTTCTTTGTTGTTTTATTTACGTGCCTCCACTTCGACAACGCCTTCTCCTCATCAGCCGTGTTGTAGTTTTTAGCGCTTCCATTTGGAGTCCACTGACGGATATAAGTTAAAACTTTACGCTACTCTGTTTTAGAAATGGCAACAGTGTATTATGCACATGCATGCACGAGCCAGTCTGCCCCACAACAGGAGGATAGAAAAGAAGGTGTTTAATGACTACAGCATCGGACTACAATGGCGAATTCGTGCAAAGCTCGGAGCAAATTTCTACCGTAAATGGAGATATTCACTGACGCCACAATTGGGAAAAACGTCACAAATTTCAAATGGCGCGTTTGGAGGACGGAGGAAGGAAGGCACGATTGTTTTATAAAATTCCTCCGCCATGCCTCCATGAATTGATTTGACATTTTTAGGACTTATGCAGAACCCAAATACACAAAAACAGGTACAGATAGGTAGGAAAAGTTGCTTTTGCACTGATGGTCACAGAGGTGTTGGCCACTGTGTCCTGGCAGGGTGCGACGCATACAATTTTACACATGTAGCTGTGACCAGAAAGCTGTTCGTCCAATCGTCTCTCTCAATACCACACCTCATTTGGACCGGCCGGTGTCACACATACACCAACGCTGCGGTCGGCGTCCAGAACAATGACAAGGATGGAGATGACTGCACACACACACACACACACACACACACACACACACACACACACACACACACACACACACACACACACACACACACCCCAACCCCCCTTAGCCTGCGGCGTGTCAGTTTTCCTTCTCAACGGGGACGGGGTGTTCGAGGAGGTGCGAGCGGGGTTGCGCTATGAATTTAAATGGGCCAGAACCTCTACCGTGCCCGTGAGCATAGCCATAAACTTGGAGGGGTGGGGGGGGTTTGGGGGGGTGTGTGCCCATCCTGACAGCCTTGACTTGCCCGAGTTGAAGATCTCAGCAGCCCTGCACGAGCACCGTGGTGACATGCCGGATTGACCATGTAATCGTACACTCTCAGCGTCTCTAAATTTTGTGAATACAGTTCACGTATTGATATTTGTGACTTACACACCTCCCTGACCTTGAAGAAATTGCTTTAATATTTGGCAAACCTCCATCACCAGGGCAGTGAATGTTTTACTGTCCTGCTTGGTTGTGTTGGTTTTTAGAGTGTCCAATTGAAATGGTGGATGTAGGTGTGCCACGTGGTTGTCTTTTTGGCATAGCTCGGTTGGTAGAGTGGCCGTGCCAGCAACTTGAGGGTTGCAGGTTCGATTCCCACTTCCGCCATCCTAGTCACTGTCGTTGTGTCCTTGGGCAAGACACTTTACCCACCTGCTCCCAGTGCCACCCACACTGGTTTAAATGTAACTTAGATATTGGGTTTCACTATGTAAAGCGCTTTGAGTCACTAGAGAAAAGCATTATATAAATATAATTCACTTCACTTTTATGTGTTCCCTCCCTCTTCTTATGTTTTCTGCAGGTTGGCTTGAGGCTTGTTATCTGATAACAAATTATGCTGGATGATATATTGCCCTACAAATAATTGCCAATAAATACAATTATTGTCAGCATTACTTTGACACCAAATTAACCACTAATGTAGTGATAACAAATAATGCAAGTATAGCCTTTCAAATGCAATAAACCTGTACTTCTCCTATATTTCAACGTGGTAATTAAAATGACAACTTGTAAATACCGTAGTTAAATAAAACAAACTAATAATAAATACATTTAATATACTCCTGTTAAAGGCCTACTGAAACCCACTACTACCCACCACGCAGTCTGATAGTTTATATATCAATGATGAAATATTAATATTGCAACACATGCCAAAAAGGGCCTTTTTAGTTTACTAAATTGCAATTTTAAATTTCCCGCGAAGTATCGTGTTGAAAACGTCGCGGTATGATGACTCGTATTACGACTAGGGTTGGGTATCGTGTATCGAGTATTCCGATTCTCCCGGAATCGTTCAAAAGTAAAAATTTCGATTCCTAGTTTCGATACCCAGTCCGCCGACCGGAAAAAAGAATAAGTCCGCCGACTGGAAGAAGAAGCCGCTGAACACCAACGAAGAAGCGCTCACCGCCGGAAGTGTTAGCATAGCCGAGCCTATGTAGCCGAGCGAGTCAGTCAAGCATGAATAGCGGGCGTCGGCGGTCGAAAGTGTGGCTTTATTTTACTAAAAAAAATGAAATATCGGCGAAATATAACACGTGCGACAGGACTGTTTCGTGCTTAGGAGGGTGCACGTCGAACATGATGAAGCACCTCCGAGTTCATGAAGTACAAATACATGCATGTCCCGTCTTCGACCGTCCTCTTCTGCGTCTTCCTCTGGCTCCGGCTCCGACACCCAGCCTGGCACCTTGGTGACTGAATCCGGTAAGTAAAACAACATATATGGAATAAATAATGTGTTTTGCACCAACGTTAAGGCAGCTAACAAATTAGTCCGCATATTTTTTCATAGACAATTTACAACCTGCTAGCCAGGCTCCGCGATGTGCTCAGCGTACTCCCTTCACCGTAGCGGCAATGGGGAAGATGTCGGTGCCACAGACGGAAGAGTGCCACAGAAAGGTCACTGCACACATAGTCAAAAGACTGCATCCCTTTTCAGAGGTGGAATCTCCAACATTTAGGTCAGTTAAGCAATAACGTTAGAGCTAAGCTAATTGATATTGGGCTAAACAGTAAGAGCAATATTACATGTTTGTTTATGTTTGCAGGGATATGGTGAAAACTCTCAAGCCAAAATACGTACCACCTTCCAGGGACTACCTGGCAAACACATTGATCCCGGCATGGTACAAGAAGAATCGGAATCGAGAATCGTCAGGAATCGAAATCTAAACAAAGAACTGGAATCGGAATCGTTCGAATTCAAACGATACCCAACACTAATTTTGACACGTGCGTTGGACGTCTCGGGTTGTAGCGGACGTTATTTTCCAGCCCGATCCAAGCTATAAGTAGTCTGCTTTAATCGCATAATTAAACAGTATTCTGGACATCTGTGTTGCTGAATCTTTTGCAATTTGTTCAATTAATAATGGAGAAGTCAAAGTAGAAATATGGAGTTGGGAAGCTTTGGCCTTTAGCCACACAAATACACTGTGTTTCCTTGTTTAAAATTCCCGAAGGTGAAGCTTTACTATGGATCAGAGCGGGCAAAGCGAACATGGTTCCTGACCACTTGTCAACCGGCAGGTTTCGGTGAGAAAAATGTGGTAAAAAGTCGCCTCTTACCGGAGATCAGCGGAGCCATCAACCTCCTGCAGCTGCCGTGACTTCCCTCAGAGACTGGCGTCAACACACCCGTGGACACACCTCTCCGTCTATCAGGTACTATTTAACTCACTAAAACACTAACAACACAATAGAAAGATAAGGGATTTCCCAGAATTATCCTAGTAAATGTGTCTAAAAACATCTGAATCGCTCCCAATGAAATCGCCTTTTTTTTTTACTTTATTTATTTTATTTTTATTTTATTTTATTTTTCTAGTCCTTCACTCTAAATTTCCTCATCCACGAATATTTCATCCTCGCTCAAATTAATGGGGAAATTGTCGCTTTCTCAGTCCGATTACCTTTTGCTGCTGGAGGCTCACATTATAAATATTGTGAGGATGCTACTTCCGGTACAGGCAAAGCTTTTTTATTAGCGACCAAAAGTTGCGCACTTTATCGTCCATGTTCTCTACTAAATCCTTTCAGCAAAAATATGGCAATATCGCGAAATGATCAAGTATGACACATAGAATGGACCTGCTATCCCCGTTTAAATAAGAAAATCTAATTTCAGTAGGCCTTTAAAGGTGCCATATGTAGTAATGTGGCCAGAAATGGTCAAAATTCTGTAGTCCCCTCCCACTCTCCATGACTGAGGTTGCCAGATACGCAGCCCAATCCGAATCCTACTCCAAGAAACTTCAAATGGCAATCGGCGAGTCCTATACTGTAGGTTTCTCTTGTTTATGCTTCTTGCAAGATAGTTTATTAAGTAATTATGCCACATTTAACTGATGTCGATTACCCAAATGTATTTGTAGAGTTACGCAGTAATATTTTCGTCGGGAGTCAGGACAGATTGTTGGCATTACCCTGCTAAAATATGTAGTTTGACCGCACAAACCACAACCAAAAATATAATATATAATAATATATTATATATTGTAGGGGTGTGTGAAAAAATCGATTTGAATACGAATCGAATCGAACACGTTGTGCGATTCAGAATCGATTCTCATTTTTAAAAAATAGATGTTTTTTTTGTTTGTTTTTTTTATTTATCAATCCAACAAACCACTACACAGCAATACCATGACAATGCAATCCAATTCCAAAACCAAACCTGACCCAGCAACACTCAGAACTGCAATAAACAGAGCAATTGAGGAGACACAAACACGACACAGAACAAACCAAAAGTACTGAAACAAAAATGAATATTATCAACAACAGTATCAATATTAGTTATAATTTCAGCATAGCAGTGATTAAAAATCCCTCATTGATATTATCATCAGACATTTATACATATAAAAAAAGAACAATAGTGTCACACAGGGGCGTCACTAGACCTAATACTGTACTGGGGTACACCTGGGGCACAAATAATTCATGTGAGC
This sequence comes from Nerophis ophidion, assembly GCF_033978795.1. Taxonomy (NCBI): domain Eukaryota; kingdom Metazoa; phylum Chordata; class Actinopteri; order Syngnathiformes; family Syngnathidae; genus Nerophis; species Nerophis ophidion. The sequence continues at coordinate 22,393,919 of NC_084617.1, forward strand.
GTGCAAAGCGCGCAAGCAAAAACATTTTTAGCACTTATTTATCATAAAAAATACATAAATAGTGCTTTAAACTATGAAATCACATCAGATTATGTTGTATAGATCTTTGATTAACTACCTGAAATTAACTAATGCATTTGGCCTACTTGTGCACTTTTTTACTGCAGACTTCTAAACAGATACTGGTAGAAGCAAAAAGGAAGAGCAATTAATCTTTTTGAAATATTTATTGCAGTAATCATCTGCAAATTTAACATCTACAAAAGTAAAAAAAAAAAAAAGAAGCACCCCTACATCTGTGTTCTTTTATATTATTTAATTTCCATTCCATCTTATTTCAGATACACCATGTGCAGGTCAAAAAAGCAAAACTGCTTGGTGTGCTATTAGACAGTCAACTGTCATGGTCCGATCATATCGTTAGTATTTTAATGAAAATGGGAAGAGGTTTAGCCATGGTCAGAAAGTGCTCCACCTTCTTGACATCCTCAACAATGGGTCAAGCTATACAGTCCTTGGTTTTCTGTCATCTTCATTACTGTCCTATAATATGGTTTGCCACAACTAAGTCTGACCTGAACAAACTTCAACTTGTTCAAAACAGAGCGGCTAGACTGTACTTAAATGTTCATTGCGCACTAATATTTAATTCATGCATTCACGTCTGGCCTGGTTGTCTGTTGAACAAAAGATGCAGTGTAGTCTCCTTATGTTCTTTAGAACTATCATGTTAGATCAATCACCAGATTACTTTTACAAACAATTTTTCAAATCAACTAAGACACACATTCATGACACTAGAAATGCCAGCAATGGCTATTTGGCACTTCCTGCTCCCAGGACCAATCTCCTCAAACATACAGTCATGTATAGATGTATTTCATTCTGGAATATATTGCCATCACACATTAATCTCTCACAAAGTAAATTGTCATTCAAGACAGCTTTGAAGATACACCTATTGCAGCTGCCCACATGATGTGAATTTTTAATACTGGTTTTAACTAGCTATGTTATCTTATGTTGTATTTTTCCATTGTATGTTGGGTAATGCATGTATTCTTTGTATTTTAATTTTGTATGCTCCTATATGGGCCCCAGGAAGACTAGGAGTTGCCTTGGCGTCAGCTAATGGGGATCCATTCAATAAACAATAAACAAAAACCAACGTTATGTTGCATGTTCATTAGAAATTCCCCCGACAGCTCGTACAGCAAATGAATATGTTTGTTTTGATACAAGGAATGATGTTAGCTAATTTAGCATCAACTTAAGACAATGATGTTGCCTAGCTAGCTAGGACTTCACTTACATCTCTCATTTCTCACTGCATCTCTCCTGCTGCGGGCGAATAACTTTCTTAAATCCATCTAGGAGTTACAGTTTGAGTCAAATCAAAATCAAAATATTGTAATTAACAAATTGTTGTTGGCTAACGTCACCTACCTCACGCAGTGATTCGCATTCTCTCTCTCTCTCTCTCTCTCTCTCTCTCTCTCTCTCTCTCTCTCTCCTCTCTCTTTCTCTTTCTCTTTCTCTCTCTCTCTCTCTCTCTTTCAACTGAAGTCTCGATCCACACGTGAATAAATTACCATATTAATTAGCCATGTGCTCATTGTTAAGTGGAGTGAATACAGTAGCAATCAATTACCATACTAAGTAGTATGTGCGCTGTTGTCTATGTTATGTAGAATTAAAACACTGAAGCGTTTTTTTTTATTGGTGAAATTTGTACTGGGGCACTGCAGATCAACACTGGGGCACGTGCCCCAGTGAAATATGTCTGGCGACGCCCCTGGTGTCACAGTGGCTTACACTTGCATCGGATCTCATAAGCTTGACAACACACTGTCCAATATTTTCACAAAGATAAAATAAGTCATATTTTTGGTCCCTTAATGGTTAAAACAAATGTACATGATTGCAATCAGTTGATAAAACATTGTCCTTTACAATTATAAAAGCTTTTTTTTTTTTTTAAATCTACTACTCTGCTTGCATATCAGCAGAATGGGGTAGATCCCGCTGAAATCCTATGTATTGAATTAATACAGAATCGTTTTATATCGGAAAAAAATCGTTTTTGAATCGAGAATCGAATCGAAAAAATCGATGTATTATTGAATCGTGACCCAAGAATCGATCGTGGGACACCCAAAGATTAACAGCCCTAATATATTGTATATCGCATAGACCTACTTTGATGGCAAGCCAAGGCCAACAGTAAAACTACCGTCACATTTTGTTCAGCATAACTCCATATTGCATCCAACCATTCTCTTCCATGTACGCACATCACCATCTTTTAGTGCAGACTGCAATTCTATTAGCCAACCCACGTTTTTCAAAAACCACGTTAGCGACCAAAAGTTGATCAAATGTGTCAATACACAAAGTAGAAAATCATGACATGTAATGCATTATATTGTGCCATGCAAATACCACCCCATATGTGCCAGTTGCACATGCAGTACCAGAAATCGCAGTTAGCCTTGCTAATTTTGGAACGCATTTCCTCAGAAATAGGCACTGACACTATCCATATCCACATAGGTTTTATTTGTCGAAAATATATGTTTCCCTGTCAGTTGGATGACACATCTACATACAGGCCAACAGGCATATATTTCCCCCGTTAGCCTGTATGTCGATGTGTCATTGACCGGGCTAGACCAGAGGTCGGCAACCCGAAATGTTGAAAGAGCCAAATTGGACCAAAAATACAAAAACAAATCCATCTGGAGCTGCAAAAAAATAAAAGCTATATTACATACAGATAGTGTGTCATGAGATATAAATTGAATTAAGAGGACTTAAAGCAGGGGTCTCAAACCTGCGACCCGCAAGACATTATTTTGCGGCCCGCACTTTGATATGACAATTTAATGTTGGTACGGCCCTCGAGTTTAATATAAACGGCACTTGACAGCGTCATTCTTGCCAACGTTCCTAATTTTTCCGGGAGTCCCACTGAATTTCAGGGCATCCATTTTCTCGAAATCCCTGCCGATTTTTACCCAATCAACAGTATTCAGGGGGTGCAATAATGGTAATGCCTTTAGGACCCTCTACATCCTGTGTAGAAAGCGTACAAGCTCAGTTATTTTTTGCAAATGGCTGTGCAGAACGCATGTGTACTCTTGCAAGACATATTTGATCAACAGCTACACAGGTCACACTGAGGGTGGCCATAAAAAAAACTTTAACACTGCTACAAATATGTGCCAGACTTTGAACCCACACCAAACAAGAATGACAAACATATTTCAGGAGAACATTTGCACCGTAATACAACATAAACGCAGCAGAACAAATACCCAGAATCCTATGCAGCCCTAACTCTTCCGTGCTACAATATACACATCACTAAATGAGCTCAAATATAGCTACAAATGAGGTATAATGATGCAATATGTACATATAGCCAGTCTAAATAGCATGTTAGCATCGATTAGCTTGCAGTCATGCAGTGACCAAATATGTCTAATTAGCGCTCCACACAAGTCAATAACATCAACAAAACTCACCTTTGTGCATTCAAAGTTCGGTGGACAAAATGAGACAGAAAAAGAAGTGGCATAAAACATGTCTTAGAAAGTTGGAGAAAGTTATACATGTAATCAAACGGTGAGTTCAAGGACTGCCAAAATTAGTAGGACAAAACGGCGCTTGCCAAATATTCGAATCAGTGAAGCATGTCTAATATAAACAGTGTGCTTTATAGCAATTAGGGAGGTTTGTGTCATGTTTCTCCTCCTACAGAAACCGTATTAAAACAAAAAATTCTTTTTTTCCCCCACATCTTTTTCCATTTTTCATATATTTTTGAAAAAGCTCCAGAGAGTCACTAGGGTGGCGCTAAAGAGCCGCTTGCGGCTCCAGAGCCGCGGGTTGCCGAGCCCGGCACTAGGAGCTTAGCACCACCGCACTAAGCATTTGTTGCACGAACAAACTAGCTTTGTTAGACAAGATCATAGACTATTGGACAACATAGTTTACATACAAAATGTCCATTTCCATTTATTACAAATAATAAGAAAGCATAAATGCCTGACTTACCTATCAAGGAGGAAATTAAGAAGTTTGGCGTTAGATGAAGAAATCGTCTCCGCCTTCAATCATGTCCATCTGTCAAAGGCATCTCCGATACAAATTCTCGTTTAGTTCCTGGCTTTGTCATGAATAAGTTGAGAATCGTAATGGTGCCTTTTAGATTTACTAAGCTCTGACATGTTTAGTAACTTAACCAGTGGCAGCAGCTCGACGTAGATGGCGGTGCGTATCTGGCAACCTGGATGTGACACACTCACTGACTTTTTAATTGGTCAAACAGTGGAGGTCGGGGCATCAAAATTAAAATAATTATATTTCAGGGCTTTAAATCTGTTTTTGAAATGAGCATATCCCAGTTTTAAAGGTATTCAAAAGAATATGATTTATTAATGTCTTTTGACATTAATGACTTGGCATTAGATTATTACATTTGGCACCTTCAACAAAATTGTGCACACGGATAAAATCGCAACCAAAAGCAGAAAATAGCTTTTGTCCAAAGCAGTCAATAAAAAGGCTAAATAAAGTTATTATGACCAAATTTATCACCATTAACATTATCTCAAAACGTTTTTATACACATTATAAAATATTTTAACCAAGTTGCATTTTTTTTGGCAGAAGAAACATTCAATATTGTTCAATCTTAATAAGAGCCATTTTTTTCTCATTTGTGTGTTTCTCAACGTTTTAGAATATTTTTTTTATCAGTACAAACTGGGTCATCACTTTGTTTCACTTCTGGTTTATGTGACGTCACGCGAGTTAAAACTGCCTTGTGAACAAACCTCACGTCTGTTTTAACTTGACACTTGGAGTTTTTTTCGCTCACTTTTCACTAAAAGAGCATAGCCTTTATGTTCAATGTGAATACTGTATCTTAGTTGTTTAGTCAGTAATGTGATTAAACAAGTTTCAATTGTGGTATAACGTTTATTAATGGGGAAAGACGTTAAAGTTTCATTTTCATGTTAGCATTTAAGCAAGCGAGCAAGCTAACGCAAGTCCGTCCGTATCAACATGTGGTTGTCAGTCATGGTTTTTTTGATCATTTTAATGCAATATGGTAATACTAACCCTTGAGAGTTTTTCAGCGTTTATAATTATTAGCGTTTATGTGCATGTAGTACAAACAGCAGCAGCTACTGAAACCGATGCAAAGAATACTGCTCTTGTATCCCGTAACATAGCGATTATCGAGGCTGGCAAACTTATTGAGTTCATTTTCATTTATTGTTTGAATAATAGACTTGTTAAATGTCGGCCTAAGTCTAGTTAATGTCAGGCTCGCCACTGACAGTTTGTTTGTGTTTTAGGTTTTCCTCTGTGTGTGATTAGTTTTTCCTGTTTTTAGTTCCTGTCAACGCCCTTATTTTGTCTGTTTCCAGTTTTTTCCCTGTGCACTGTTTTCACCTCAGCTGTGGCTGATTGGCACCTGGCCACACCTGGTGTCAATCAGCCCACTACTATTTTTACCTGCTTTTGTCCACCAGTCAGTGCTGGATTATTGTCTTGTCAATGTCGCTCTTGTCGCTCCTGTCGTGTCGTGCGGTGTCTCGTATTTGCAGCGTAGCGGTAAGCTATATCCGTTAGATGTTTGTAAATAACTGTTCTTCATGCCCTGTTTCCAGTTTGTTTTGTACTAAACATTATGACTTCTGTTTTCCTGCTCGCTACCCGCTAGCTTCCACGCTAGACCCTTTTTGTTTTTTGCTAGCTTCCATGTTAAGCCGGCTTCGCGGTGGCAGAGGGGTTAGTGCGTCTGCCTCACAATACGAAGTTCCTGCAGTCCTGGGTTCAAATCCAGGCTCGGGATCTTACTGTGTGGAGTTTGCATGTTTTCCCCGTGAAAGCGTGGGTTCCCTCCGGGTACTCCGGCTTCCTCCCACTTCTAAAGACATGCACCTGGGGATAGGTTGATTGGCAACACTAAATTGGCCCTAGTGTGTGAATGTGAGTGTGAATGTTGTCTGTCTATCTGTGTTGGCCCTGCGATGAGGTGGCGACTTGTCCAGCCCGATTGTAGCTGAGATAGGCGCCAGCGCCCCCGCGACCCAAAAAAGGGGTAGAAAATGGATGGATGGACGGATGGATGGATCCATGTTAAGCTACTTTTATTTTCTAGCTCCCATGCTAGCTCCCTTAGTTTGTTATCTTCCTCGTGCGCTTTTGGATGTACCCCTTTGGTTTGTTCTTGTTCTAATATTTTGATTAAATCATGTTTTCCTGTTCAATGCCTGCCTCCATCTCTGCATCTTGGGGTTCGTCACAAACTAACTCTGACAGTTGAGAGGGCATTTAAAAGCAGATTTTAATATGGTCTGATGGGAGGTGGCTGGCAATCACTCAGTGCATCCAATCAACAATCCTGCATGTTGAGCTGTGTTGATGTGATGTCAGTCAGCCATATGTGAGGTCAACTGGTTGGCCAGTTAAACTGTCTTTAGGGAGCATGAATGATTATAAACCCATGGACGATTTGTCCATCATGTAATTGGTGCTCAGTCTTTTAACGTGTGTGTTTGTGTCGTGTGCATCACAGTGTGTGATGGACCTCTTCTCCCATGTCACATGCACACTGCTACTGTACATCTAATTACTCAAACAGGGACATGGTTGAAGTAACATAATGAAGAGCCATTTTTCAGCTGTCAGACTGGGGTGGCAGTGTTTACACGCCCCTTCATTGTAAGGTGAAAGAAGTCATATTTTATCCAGTTTCATTACTGCTGTGTCCTTTTAAGAGTTAGTGTTTTTAGAGAGGTGGGTCAGACACACCTTTTAATGATGGGCAGGTTTCTCCACGCTCTGAATGTTCTGCTTTTACTTTCACTCCATTTTCATGGAGGTAACTAAGAACCACAGAATAATCCGTGGATTTTGGCAGGTCGATGAAATTAGGATCAGGATTGAATGTGCGAAGTGGAAAAATTGGAAAAAGATGCTAGCTAAAATATTTGTTTTCGTTTCTTAAAGATTTCTAGGCTTTGACCTCCTACCCTTTTAAATGGGCCTGTATTGATTTATGTGATAAAACAACGTGGATTTAAGTGCCAGAATATTTCAGAACAAATGTATTAATTCTAAGTGCTTTACTGAAAAAATAAAATAATGCAAAAAGATAAACTAATCACAAAAGTAATCATAATTAGATTACAAACATAAAATAAAATCATGTTACAAACGATTATTATTCAAATTAAAATCAAAGAGTGCAGATAAAATACTTTCAGTTGTCATATACATAATTAAATTAAATGTTTTCAGCCTGGATTTGAACATTGCCAATGTTGAAGCCTGTCTCACATCTTTAGGAATACTTTTACAGTTTTTAGGAGCATACAACTGAAACACTGCTTCACCATGTTTGGTGTTGACTCTGGGCACTAGAAGGAGACCACTCCCTTGGGTTCTCAAAGCCCGAGATGGTTTATATGTCTCTTAACATGTCAGATATGTACTTTGGCACAAAACCAAAGCAAGACTTATACATAAGGTGAACTGTTGTACAGTGTGGAAAGGAGCCGCCGTCGGCCGACGGCGGGGCAGGGCCATCGTAAGATGGCGGCAAGGAGGCGGAGAATGCGGCGGAGCGGAGAGGCGAGGCGTGCCGGGAGCGACGCCGCCGCAGTCTAATTCAGGTGTGTGGATCGCGCACTGGCAGACAATCAACATATAATAATAGTAATAATAATGGATTAGATTTATATCGCGCTTTTCCATTGTTAGATACTCAAAGCGCTCACAGAGAAGTGGGAACCCATCATTCATTCACACCTGGTGGTGGTAAGCTACATCAATCAATCAATCAATCAATGTTTATTTATATAGCCCCAAATCACAAATGTCTCAAAGGACTGCACAAATCATTACGACTACAACATCCTCGGAAGAACCCACAAAAGGGCAAGGAAAACTCACACCCAGTGGGCAGAGAGAATTCACATCCAGTGGGACGCCAGTGACAATGCTGACTATGAGAAACCTTGGAGAGGACCTCAGATGTGGGCAACCCCCCCTCTCTAGGGGACCGAAAGCAATGGATGTCGAGCGGGTCTAACATGATACTGTGAAAGTTCAATCCATAGTGGCTCCAACACAGCCGCGAGAGTTCAGTTCAAGCGGATCCAAGACAGCAGCGAGAGTCCCGTCCACAGGAAACCATCTCAAGCGGATCAGCAGCGTAGAGATGTCCCCAACAGATACAGGCGAGCGGTCCGTCCTGGGTCCCGACGAGCGGTCCATCCTGGGTCTCGACTCTGGATAGCCAGTACTTCATCCATGGTCATCGGACCGGACCCCCTCCACAAGGGAGGGGGGGACATAGGAGAAAGAAAAGAAGCGGCAGATCAACTGGTCTAAAAAGGAGGTCTATTTAAAGGCTAGAGTATACTGATGAGTTTTAAGGTGAGACTTAAATGCTTCTACTGAGGTAGCATCTCGAACTGTTACCGGGAGGGCATTCCAGAGTACTGGAGCCCGAACGGAAAACGCTCTATAGCCCGCAGACTTTTTTTTGGGCTCTAGGAATCACTAATAAGCCGGAGTCTTTTGAACGCAGATTTCTTGCCGGGACATATGGTACAATACAATCGGCAAGATAGGCTGGAGCTAGACCGTGTAGTATTTTATACGTAAGTAGTAAAACCTTAAAGTCACATCTTAAGTGCACAGGAAGCCAGTGCAGGTGAGCCAGTACAGGCGTAATGTGATCAAACTTTCTTGTTCTTGTCAAAAGTCTAGCAGCCGCATTTTGTACCAACTGTAATCTTTTAATGCTAGACATGGGGAGACCCGAAAATAATACGTTACAGTAATCGAGACGTGACGTAACAAACGCATGGATAATGATCTCAGCGTCTTTAGTGGACAAAATGGAGCGAATTTTAGCGATATTACGGAGATGAGCCACAGCTGCCCTGGGGTAGACTGACGGAAGCGGTGCTGCCAATTTGCGCCTACGGCCCCTCCGACCACCACCAATCATTCATTCATCATTCATTCACCAGTGTGAGCGGCACCGGGGGCAAGGGTGAAGTGTCCTGCCCAAGGACACAACAGCAGCAATTTGGAAGTTAATAGGTGGGAAGCGAACCTGCAACCCTCAGGTTTCTGGCACGGCCGCTCTACCCACTACGCCATGCCGCCCCATATCTCCTCGCAGTGTGTAAAAGGGGAAAGGGAGGAGAGTTCGGGGCAGAAGGAGGAGAGTCCGCAGCAGATGAAGAGCAAGAGCGCCAAGGAGCACACGAGAGACGGAGACGCGGCCGGCTGAAAAGCGACCAATGAGCGATCAGCGGAGAAGGAGCTGAAAAGCGACCCGACCGGAATTGAGCTTTATTGAGAAATAAACAAGAGTCAAACCTGCTCAAGAGCAAAATGTCCTTCCTTGATGGTCCGTGGAACCCGCACGACAGCAAGCAACCCTCACAGACAGTCAATTATCCGAGCTACAGGAAGTCAATGCAGTCACCCAAGCACTGACTAGATGAATTAGGTCGTATTTTTTGGTTCTAATCAGGATTCAAGCAGTAGTATTTTGGATGTACTGCAGCTGCTTTACACCTCTTTTAGAGAGCACAGTAAGAACGCCATTACAGTAGTCTAACCTGCTGGAGATAAAAGCAGGGACTAGTATTTCCAAGGCTGATTTAGACATTATTTCTCTGATTTCTCTGATGTTTCAGGTGGTAAAAAGATGCTGATGTTATTGACTTATTGTGTCTGTTAAAGTTCAAGTCTGAGTCCATTTATACCCCGAGATATCTAACCTGATCATTATGTTTCAGGGAGAGGGTCTCGAGAAAAATAGTTTCAGTGTGAGCCAAAGAAAATGATTTCAGTTGTGTCTGAGTTAAGTGAAGAAGATTATTTTGCATCCACACACTGAACTGTTGGCTGCAGCTACAAAGTGAATCAACAGGCCGACGTTCACCTGCCGTCAGGGAAACGTTTACCTAAGTGTCATCTGCCTAGTGGGGTTAGGACACATCAAAGCTGCGTATTAGCCGCATGCGGCTCTTTAACGCCGCCTTAGTGGCTCCCTTGAGCTTTTTCAAAAATGTATGAAAATAGAAAAAGATTGGGAAAACATATAATTTTGTTTTAATAGGGTTTCTGTAGGATGACAGCGTGACACAAACCTCCTTAATTGTTAGAAATCCCACTGTTTATATAAAACATGATTCTCTGAGAGTGCTGTTTTGTCCTACTAATTTTGGCGGCCCTTGAACTCACCGTAGTGTGTTTACATGTACTGTGTGACATTCTTCAACGATGCCGGAGAAAGACATATTTTATGCCACTCATTCGTTGTCCCATTTTGTTCACCAAACCTTTTATGCTTCGTTAACGTTATTGACTTGTGTTGAGTGCTTAGCAAGCATATTTGGTCAGTAGTAGTCATGACTGCAAGCTAATCGATGCTAACATGCTATTTAGGCTAGCCGTTTGTACATATTGCACCATTATGCCTCACTAGTAGGTATATTGGAGTTAATCTAATTTCCTTTACTTATGTCCTCTGTGTATTTAATTTATATCTGCATTTCTCATGACATATTATCTGTATGTAATATTGGTTGCATGTCTGATAGTTGTTTGTGCGCTGTGTTGTTCCAGACCACAGCAAACATAACCCAGCTTGTAAAGAGTGTTATAATTCCATTAGAAGAACACAGCTTATTGTTTACTTTAGGTTGGACACACACATCTATATCTTTGGCCATTCTAAGCCAGTCATTTAGAGCAGTGGTCCCCAACCACCCGTGTATAAGCCACACCCACTAATTAAAAAAACAAAAACGTTCCTCCCCGTAGATTAGCTGCACCGGATTATAAACCGCAGATTATATGCTTCAGTAGAAGCATTTACGTCCCATTTTAAAACTCATTTGTATACCCTTGCCTTTAAATAGACCCTTTTTTGACCAGTTGATCTCTTGTTTCTTTTCTGCTCTGCCCCCCTCTCATGGACCCACAAACTGTGGAAGCAAGCTCTCCAATCAACTGAACAGACTCTCCACGGTGACATCTTAGTCAATTAATGAGGAATTTGTGAAACTGCAACCATACAAAAAGAATGCCATTGTAAGTTAATAATACTAACAAAGACCATCGTAAATGTGTTAGCATATTAGCTAATTATAATGTTACATTACAATAGCCTGTACAAATATGCATGAAAACACTCCTACAGTTAGAAAATGGAACGGCACTTCTACTTCGGATCAAAAGCTCTAAAAATCCGGATCAGAAGTACAAACCCCGTTTCCATATTAGTTGGGAAATTGTGTTAGATGTAAATATAAACGGAATACAATGATTTCCAAATCCTTTTCAACCCATATTCAGTTGAATATGCTACAAAGACAATATATTTGATGTTCAAACTGATAAACAGACCCCGGACTGTTGAACGACTGAAGCTCTACATAAAACAAGAATGGGAAATAATTCCACTTTCAAAGCTTCAACAATTAGTTTCCTCAGTTCCCGAACATTTATTGAGTGTTGTCAAAAGAAAAGGTGATGTAAAACAGTGGTGAACATGCCCTTTCCCAACTACTTTGGCACGTGTTGCAGCCATGAAATTCTAAGTTAATTATTATTTGAGTTTGAACATCAAATATCTTGTCTTTGTAGTGCATTCAATTGAACATGGTTTGGAAATTATTTGCAAATCATTGTATTCCGTTTATATTTACATCTAACACAATTTCCCAACTGCGAAGAGGTGGCGACTTGTCCAGGGTGTACCCCGCCTTCCGCCCGATTGTAGCTGAGATAGGCGCCAGCGCCCCCCGCGACCGCAAAAGGGAATAAGCGGTAGAAAATGGATGGACAATTTCCCAACTCATATGGAAACGGGGTTTGTACTTTAGAAGGGCAATGCAGCACCTTCAGTGAGCAAACTGGTCCAAAAGACGGCCCCATAACACAAACAATAACACAGCTTTTCATCGTCTTTGCTTGTTTTCTTTTTAAAATCTCTTTGCATTATGGCCGTCAGCAAAAAAACAATTGGTAAATTAGCCGGACCGTTTTGTAAGCCGCAACATTAAAAGCATAGCAACAAAGTAGCGGCTTATAGTCCGAAATTTAGGTTATTTGTTGCAAGACACATCGTCACATCCTCTTTGCCACATCCTCTCATATTTGATGCATTTGCACAATTTCTGCTTTCTTTGTGTGTATTTCTACCAGATAATGACTGTGTTTGCTGGAATTTAAGTGTTCAGTAGTGATGGATCAAACGAAACAAAAGCAGCGACGCATTACGAAACAAAAGGAAACGTACTGTTCCATCGATACTCGGACGTGTGTGTCACTTTAAGAAAAATAAAAACCTGTGACGGATACAATTGCTGTGTCCTTTCACTGTGAAATACCAAACTGTGTTTTATCAGGAAACGCTTCTTTCAGTTGATGAGTGACAACTCGTAAATTGGGACGAGTTTCATGCCGCGTGCTATGGCTTACATCGATCTCTTTTAAATGAAACTGACAAAAAGAAAAAGTTCTGTAATGTGGGATCATTTTGATCTAATCACGTCCAATAAGACACATGATTTTCTTTTTGTTTACTCTTTGGCTCTTTGACCAGAATTGCACATTTTATATTTCTTTCTACACAGCTATTCGTTCACTTGCAGGTCAAATGTTGTGACTTTTTTAATCCAGCAAATGGCGCCATTAAAAAACACAAATATAATATCATTACAGTGTCAGAACAGCCAGTGTAAGCCCAGTTATTTGTTGCAAATGGCTGTGCAGAATGCATTGCAAGACATATTTGATCAACAGCTACACAGGTCACACTGAGGGTGGCCATAAAAAAACTTTAACACTGTTACAAATATGTGCCGGACTGTGAACCCACACCAAACAAGAATGACAAACACATTTCAGGAGAACATCCACACCGTAATACAACATAAACGCAACAGAACAAATACCCAGAATCCCATGCAGCCCTAACTCTTCCGGGCTACAATATACACATAACTAAATGAGCTCAAATATACCTACAAATGAGGCATAATGATGCAATATGTACATATAGCCAGCCTAAATAGCATGTTAGCATCGATTAGCTTGCAGTCATGCAGTGACCAAATATGTCTAATTAGCACTCCACACAAGTCAATAACTTCAACAAAACTCACCTTTGTGCATTCATGCACAACGTTAAAAGTTTGGTGGACGAAATGAGACAGAAAAAGAAGTGGCACAAAACACGTCTTAGAAAGTCGGAGAAAGTTATACATGTAAACAAACGGTGAGTTTTATATCTCTTTCTACCAGAGGTGGGACCAAGTCATTGTTTTGCAAGTCACAAGTAAGTCTCAAGTCTTTGACCTCAAGTCTCGAGTCAAGTCCCGAGTCAATACAGGCAAGTCCGAGTCAAGTCCAAATTCAATACTGGAAAGTCTCAAGTCAAGTCCCAAGTCCTGCATTTTGGGTTTCGAGTCATTTCAAGTCTTTTTAACCACAGACTAATATATGTACACAGATTGTGTAGGCTTTTAAAACGCTGTATGTATTTATTATTCTAAAAAAACAGTAATGACATTGCACTTCATAATAGCACTATTAACCAGTTATTCTAAACATTTAACTCATTCCTTTACAGTATAAACACATTTGAAAAAACAAGTGCAACTGTACTTACTTACACAAAAGTGTTAACATTGTATTTCCATCGAATATTGCATTGTAACTAGTTCCACAGCAGTTTATATCATGTTGTTACCTTATCTCATTGATCTCATCTCATACTGTATGTGTTTATGTGTGCGTACACATGAAAAACAACAAATACATAAACATAACAATGAACAGTGCTGTACTTGTTAGATGTCAGGGCTCTATGGAATATAGATAGATAGATAGATAGATAGTACTTTGTTTATTCCGTCAGGAGAGTTCCTTTAGGAAAATTGAAATTTTCAGCACAATCCCATTCAAGATGAGACAAACATTACAGGGAGACAGAACAGGATCGCTGACGGGTCTGCCGGCTTCCAGCGCCCCTTACAAAAAAGATGACATACAGGTAAGCAAGGGGGGTGGGGGGGGGGGGGGAAGAAAAAAATAGAAGATTAAAATAAAATTAAAAAATCGGTCTTAGCCTAGGTGTACACATATTATTAATATAGTATACATTTTAACTGACCTTCATTTGACTATGTTTGTCTTTTTGTAGGTTGCTAAAATATGCGGTGCTGCTGACCGCCGTCTAACGTTACGTTACTGTGTGTGATACATTCACTAACGTAACGTTATGTGTAGGTACCTCATGCAACCCTGCTTAAAAAAATATCACTTGACAAAAAGTATGAATAAGGTAGCAAACTGCAGTGGATGCAACAGATTGCCGTGTTTGCAATGACGTTATAACCATAGACATCTTATAAGTAGACGCAGAATTGGCTGCTGTAACGCAAGCAATTTGGCCGCCATCTTGAAGTGGTGATGAGGAGCCGGCAAGCAGCCTAAACTGACAGTTGACAAGTAGAAAAAAAAGATGCTGGGCTGGTATTCAGCGTTTTCCTGCTCAATTGAGCGGACTGTTGAAAATAGGAATAGGAGGATTACTTTTCACAAGTAAGATTTAACATTAACATACTATTGGTTGTATTTTGTGAAAAGAATATTACCACAGAGTTAAGCAGGAGCAAAGAACTACAATATTTGTATGTGAAAATCACAAATAAATCTTCTGGGGGAGGATGACCCCCCTACAGGTATTTGGTTTACAAACTTTCAGGCCCACCTAAAACAAAATTCACCAGCCGCCATTGATTACGATGCATTCTCATTTTATTGTAACCACAGATAAGTCTTCAAGTAACAATATTCAAATACTAACTTTGTTGAGTAAAACAGAATTTTGTTTTATTCTGAATCCAGTGAAACAGATTGGTGGTTTTAGCGGAAATAAAAACTTTCAGGTGTTTATATATGTTCAATCACTGTAAACATGATCATTTAAAGGAAGAATGTAATAGAAAATATCAATACAAAGTGTCAAGACAGAATAAACTCTCTGCTGTTGCAGCAACAGAGATAAAGTCTATATCAGTGGTTCTCAATCTTTTTTCAGTGATGTAACCCCTGTGAACATGTTTTTAATTCAAGTACCCCCTAATCAGAGCAAAGCATTGTTGGTTGAAAAAAGAGATAAAGAAGTAAAATACAGCACTATGTCATCAGTTTCTGATTTATTAAACTGTATAACAGTGCAAAATATTGCACAATTGTAGTGGTCTTTCTTGAACTATTTGAAAAAAAAAAGATGTAAATATAACTAAAAAATTGTTGAAAAATAAACAAGTGATTCAATTATAAATAAAGATTTCTACACATAGAAGTAATCATCAACTTAAAGTGCCCTCTTTGGGGATTGTAATAGAGATCCATCTGGATTCATGAACTTCATTCTAAACATTCCTTCACAAAAAAGAAATCTTTAGCATCAATATTAATGCTACATGTCCACAAAAAATCTAGCTGTCAACACTGAATATTGCATTGTTGCATTTCTTTTCACAGTTTATGAATTTACATTCATAAATTGTTGGAGTATTTTTCAATAAATATATTTATAAAGGATTTTGAATTGTTGCTATTTTTAGAATATTTAAAAAAATATCATGTACCCCTTGGGATACCTTCAAGTACCCCCATTTGAGAACCTCTGGTCTATAGGTCCGTAAAATATATAGATATCAAATGTATTCATACATTGTTTATGTAGGACATACGCATGTATATACAACCTAATCATATTGTTTCTTCAACTTCAAAATAGCTGACTGTTTTTTCCCCTTCTCTGGGATTATATTCCCAGTTTTGATCTCAGACGTCTGGTCACTTATAGCATATAAAAATATTCTATTTCTGTTAAGCAATTTATGAACACGCCAAGACATGTGTCCTTTGTCATAGTTACACGAATGACAAAAAAGCGCGTGAATATAAGTGGTATTCAGTGACGTAATATGAATTAAATTCGCTGACAGTTCATTGTTCCTACCAAATGAATTGCACTGAGTGGAGCGGATCTCCACTCCAAGATGGCGGCCCCGCATCTCGTTTGCGGCAATAGGCAGTAGCGCTCGATGCTGCGTACCCTTATAAGATGTCTATGGTTCTAATGTTAGCAGTGAGTTTACAGCCTCACTGATTTAACTACACAGCAAATAAAAGTCACGTTACTCAGCCAATAAACCTTAGCTTACATTCAAAACGTACCCTTCTTTGTGCGACTTCAAATGTCGAACGAAGTTGTAAATTGTTGCGTCTCCGTCTGTAATCTTCCAACCGCATGTTTTGCATACGGCAATTCCTGTTTTGTTGACCAAGTCGTAGTTTTAATACCCGAACGAAACACTTTATAGCATAATTTTCTTCACTTATTCTTCTGTTGTTTGAAAGCTCTTCTCCGTTGGTTTTCTTGCAATTTGATTGGGTGAATGCTGTGTGACGAAAACAACGTGGATGTAATTTGATTGGCTGTTGTACTGACAGGTAGCGCACAGGCTGTCATCGCACACACGCTGACACACTTCCGTACACAATGGAAGATACGGAGCGCTCCTGAATAACTTTTTAATCGTTGGGTTTTGGGGAAAGCAGCAAGTCATGTCAAGTCAAAAGGCTCAAGTCCAAGTCAAGTCACAAGTCATTGATGTTAAAGTCTAAGTCGAGTTGCAAGTCTTTTTACATTTTGTCAAGTCGAGTCTAAAGTCATCAAATCCATGACTCGAGTCTGACTCGAGTCCAAGTCATGTGACTCAAGTCCACACCTCTGCTTTCTACACAGCTATTTGTTCACTTGCTGGTCAAATGTTGTGACTTTTTTAATCCAGCAAATGGCGCCATTAAGAAACACAAATACAATATCATTACAGTGTCACAACAGTCAGTGAGTGTGCAACACATTCACCCATCGCTCGTGTCCTTCATTTTTATAGAATACTACAACGCTGCAGCAACGTGAACTTCAATGTTTTTTTTCTTGGGGAAGATAGCGGGCACCACATGTAACATCCTGTTGAGAGCCATTCACAATTATATAGCAAAATAAACATTTGTACCCATTTTTGTTTACATTAAAAAAATAAAAATGGATAAAATGACAAATAAATGACCTAAATACAATATTTAGTCCCAGCAGTTCTAGGATAGACACAGTACTGTACTTGAGTAACATTAAAGATAGAAGTGATTGCAAAACTAAGATAACCAACCTTCCCAAATTGTTAGATTTTTTTTTTGCCATTTTTGGTGTAATTCGGTGTTTGATCCTTGGGACACTGTTGTTTTGTCAGTAACATGTCCAAACACTCCCATGTAACGTCTCACCTCTCCTCCTTTGGTCCATTAATTCAAAACCTTTTTAGTAGTTTTTGCTTTTCCTTTAGCACATGTGTCAAACTCAAGGCCCGGGGGCCAGATGTGGCCCGCCACTTAATTTAATTTGGCATGGAAATAATATGTATCAATACAGTACTGTAACTCAGTGGTCCCCAACCTTTTTGTATCCGCGGACCGGTCAACACTTAATAATTTATCCCGCGGCCCGGGGGGGGGGTCCTTTCTTTCTTTTTTTTTTTTTTTTTTCTTCTTTGTCATGAAAAAGGGCCGTTTTTGTCATGAAAAAGGGAGGTTTTTGTGGTTGGTGAACTAATTGTAAGTGTATATTGTGTTTTTTATGTTGATTTAATAAAAAAAAATTTAAAGAATTTTTTTTTTAAATAAAAAATTATTCTGCGGCCCGGTGGTTGGGGACCACTGCTCTAACTTTTCTTACTAAATTTATCTGTTCTTTCTATTTTGGGAGAAAAAAAATGAACTTCATATAATCACAAAATATGTTGACTTAAATATTGTCCAATAGTGCAAAAATATATTATTATCAAACCATTTTTGTCAAACAATTTATAAAATAGAAATAAATACTAATAATAATGATTTCAAAGCAATAGATTTCATGAAAAATTTTTGAAATTTACTGTGGTTTTTACAGCATTTTTGTCTAAATTAAAAAAAAGAGTACCTTTTTTTACTGTAATAAACTGTGGTGTCATTTTGGCATTTACTGTAATACACCAAAAAATCTACAGATGTTGATTTGCGGTAAAAACAAACAAACAAACAAACTGGCAGCTCAGGTGCCAAAATTTTACTGTAAAATTGCAATTTTTTTTATTCACTGTAAAAAAAACAAATGTAAATGTTACAGTAAAAGTCTGACAAATGAGCTGCCTTTTTTTAAACCATGAAAAACAGCAGTACTGTTTTTCCATTTACAGTTATATACACATATATAATTATATACACAACATTTTGAGGTGAAATTATTGCAGATTACCATTTTTTTTAACATTTTAGTTAAAAAAAATAAATCTGATAAAATGCATCCCAAAAAAATTTTAATAATGGTATTTACTGTTGGAAGCGGGTCTCTGGGGCCAAACATAACTACAACGTGGCCCTCAGTGAAAACGACTCTGACACCTCTGCATTAGCATATCTTTTTTTTTTTTTTTTTTATCAACATGTGTGAAAGTTCTAAAGACACATTTCATTGATACTGTAGTTCAGTGGTTCTCAACCTTTTTTTCAGTGACATACCCACTGTGAACATTTTTTTAATTCAAGTACCCCCTAATCAGAACAAAGCATTCTCGGTTGAAAAAAAGATATAAAGAAGTAAAATACAGCACTATGTCATCAGTTTCTGATTTATTAAATTGTATAGCAGTGCAAATATTGCTCATTTGTAGTGGTCTTTCTTGAACTATTTGGAAAAAAAGATATTAAATTACTAAAAACTTGTTGAAAAATAAACAAGTGATTCAATTATGAATAAAGATTTCCGCACATAGAAGTAATCATCAACTTAAAGTGCCTTCTTTGGAGATTGTAATAGAGATCCATCTGGATTCATGAACTTAATTCTAAACAATTCTTCACAAAAAAAGAAACCTTTACATCAATATTTATGGAACATGTCCACAACAAATCTAGTTGTCAACACTGAATATTGCATTGTTGCATTTCTTTTCACAGTTTATGAACTTACTTTCATATTTTGTTGAAATATTATTCAATACATATTTTTCAATAGGATTTTTGAATTGTTGCTATTTTTACAATATTTTTTAAAGTTCAAGTACCCCCAGGTTTACGCGTACCCCCATTTGAGAACCACTGCTGTAGTTGCTAACTACGAACCAACCAGTGTTTACTGAGCCCTCAGTTTTAATTAATGTTTCATAATCCGTTTGGTGATTGAGTCGGAATCCTCCCAATGAACCTGTGGCTCCAATTTGACCCTCCTAACCAATTCAGAAGGAGCTACAAGTGCTTGAGGAAAGCGTTTGCATCCTGACAAAGTATCTCTTGGCAGGGGGTGTGCGGCCATCAATGAGCCACTCTGACTGTTTACAATGACTCATCGATCTCCACCAAACCCCTGGAAGCAGAGCGACGAGTGAAAGCAACAGTTTGTGCACACCTTCAACCAAGACCGAGCAGGCTGTCTGATCGCCTGGAGGACCCCCTGCGTTCTGATAATTCCTCTACAGTACACGCGCGGACAGACGACTCGAGGATCTCTGATTGCAACAGTAAAGAGAAGCAGAGAGCATTTCCCACTTTTTGAAGCGCATGTTTTTACAGTTGTTGTACTTTGAGGGAGATGAAGGTGAAGATTACCTCTGATGGCGATCCACATCCAGCCTGGACCCGTCCCCTCGCATCCCGTGTCCACTGCTGAAGTGCTCCCCTTTTCGTCTTTCTCCTCCTCTCTCTTCCTTCTCTCGCCTCTGGCCCCCTTTTCGTCTTTTCCCCCCCTTCTTCCTCCCCGTCCGCACTTGTTTGAGTCTATTTCAGTAGCAGCAACAGAGGAGCCCGCTGCGATGGCGGCATGGTTTCCAGCACTTTGGCAGAAGGTCACATTATCACTGGCTGGTGAAGAGGTGGAGGAGGGGTTGTCGGCGTGATGCGGCGTGATAGAGCGATATCAGACGGAGCAAATTAACACATGCTGATTGTTCACACTCACTTTTTGCTAAATGTTCCGGTCGGGAAGGTGAGACCGTGACCTCAGGGGAGGGATTTCAGGTAAAATGTCCCAGGATGCTTTGAGAGGAAGGCTGCCAGCGTGCATATTTGTGCAAAGCCTTTTTAAAGATTTTTAGCCACCTCTGGGAAAAGAATAATTCCTGTCTTGGCCGAGGATCGACACTTGGAAGGAAAAACCTCTCAAAGCTGCCAGAAACTTAGCGAAACAAATCCTGCTCCGGGTGGTACTCCATCTTTCATCGGGGACACCTGTCCTTCTGTTGCTTTTCCTTCAGGGTGACCCTACTCTTCCTCCTCCAGCCTCCCCTCCTCACCCTCGCCTGTTGTTCTCGATGCAGCTCCATCAAAGCAAGACCCTGAGAGGTGGCCGGTGACAGATGGACGGATGTTAACAAGTCTGCCGCTGGACTTTGGTGAAATTCTCTATCCCGTTTTTTCTCTATCGATGTGTCACTCAATATGGACACTTCCTGTCCAGTTTTTGCCTTTTCCCTGTCCTACCTGCGCCCCGCCGCTCACCATCAGCAGGACCGTAATCCTGACTGCAACACGCCGTGTCACAGGGACGGGCTAGTGAGCTGTAATGATTATGTAGTAAGGATTTATCCTTCGCCCTCCCTCCTTTCCGTTTGCGTCCCTCCTCTCCGTGCGTCTCCCTCCCTCTCGGACGCTCTGCAACTCCAAAGACTACAGACACTTTCCCCCCCCCCCCTCCCATCGCTGCCCTGCGCGTGGTGACAGTCTCTCAGTAGTCCTACTGCAGCTCACGTCAACAGGTCTGCTCTTGGTGCTCTTCGGGAAATGTTCCATGTGAAATTCATCAAGGTTGACTGGAAGTCGACTTCCTTGCGATCGGTTCCAACTGTCTGGAAGTAGAATCCCCCAGTTTGAGGTCATTGATGTCCAGCACTATTTCACTTGAGTCATAAGTATGATATTCTTTTCAGCATGTGAATAAGCCCTCAAATGTATCCTTTGCACTTCATGTGCTACACGACCTGTTTCTTTACCCCTCTTTTTAAAAGTTGCCCGTTCTGGTTTTCCAATTCTATAAAGAAGGCCTGTCCCCATACTAATCATTTAGTACCGGTACCATAATGTAGTCTGGTAATTTTCAAAATAAAGTATGTTATTGTTGGCTTTATTTTAACAGAACATCTTATTATACCTCAAACATACATTTCTTATTGCAATTTTCAGAAGAATTTTGGCAATAAATAAGATAGTGTTATGGTTACTGAGGGGAGATGATGTCAACGGACACCAGAGGACGATGTAGCTCTATAGATTTATTATATATATTACCATTTATATAATAATCAAACAATAATAATATAAACAAAGGAAATATAGTGTGAACTAAAGTGGGGCAAAAAAGTATTTAGTCAGCCACTGATTGTGCAAGTTCTCCCACTTAAAATGATGACAGAGGTCTGTAATTTTCACTTCAACTGTGAGAGACAGAATGTGAAAAAAAATCCAGGAATTCACATTGTAGGAATTTTAGATCATTTATTTGTAAATTATGGTGGAAAATAAGTATTTGGTCAACCATTCAAAGCTCTCACTGATGGAAGGAGGTTTTGGCTCAAAATCTCACGATACATGGCCCCATTCATTCTTTCCTTAACACGGATCAATCGTCCTGTCCCCTTAGCAGAAAAACAGCCCCAAAGCATGATGTTTCCACCCCCATGCTTCACAGTAAGTATGGTGTTCTTGGGATGCAACTCAGTATTCTTCTCCCTCCAAACACGATGAGTTGAGTTTATACCAAAATGGATACATGGATGATACAGCAGAGGATTGGGAGAATGTCATGTGGTCAGATGAAACCAAAATATAACTTTTTGGTGAAAATTACAGACCTCTGTCATCATTTTAAGTGGGAGAACTTGCACAATCAGTGGCTGACTAAATACTTTTTTGCCCCACTGTAGATCCAAA